>NW_027499105.1:0-126914 GCF_021521415.1 Bidens hawaiensis | reverse complement strand
CAAATCGGTGTGTTCACGTATTTGTAACGGCTTTGTAACATGTATTTATAATGGTTTTACAACGAAAAGACAACCGGTATTTTTATGTTTTACAACGCTGTTTAACCGGTTTTTATAATGGTTTTACAAGGGATGTACAACCGATATTGTTATGTTTTTACAACTTTTGGGAACCGGTGTTTTGTTAATATTGAACAGTTACTCAATTTGATAATATATATACCACAGTATATGTATTTACAACAGGTACATAATTAAAAACATACATCCATCAAAATATGTTAATTAGCAGCCATATATATATATAGACTAGTAATGAACCGCGCGATGCCGCGACGACACTAATTTATAACGCGATACTGGTTTATAATAAGTTTATCAACACTTTTGTAATATATTATATATTACTTTTGTTAGGTTTCTTGTTTGTCACATAAATATGGTCTATCTATGCCATAAACGTTATAAAACTCTATTATATATAAAGTCATATAAACATATATAAAAAATAAGTCATAAACATAACCATTTAAAAATAACATTCACGTTGTGATCAAATATGTAAATGGTATTGAGATATTCTTAAACCGTTGAACAGAAAAAAAAAACTAACAAAATCAACATTGTGATCAAATGATGAGATCAAAGATGGAACGAACTCATCAGCCATACGATTTAACTTAGAATCTAGTGTATCATCTTGTTTTCTTTCACCAGCCATCTAAAGAGGCCCACTTCAGCCAGAAGAGCTACTCAACATTGGGCATCAGAGTACCATACCATTAACACACTCAAAGAAACCATAACCCTTAGATTGCTTGTTGCGTATCACGCATAGTTACCTAAATCACGGTACGGGAATGAAATACGGATACGCAATTCGCTATAGGTGACGTATTTGGAATACACAATTGCCGAATTTCACATCACCGAAAACACGGTTTCATCCATAGAAAAACAATCCAAACGACCGTATTGGATCGACATACCATCGGACGTCCGGTACGCTGTCGTATTGCGTTTCGCCACACTCCGTTCCAATACACAATTAGCACTCATGGAGCGTATTTGGTAACTATGGTATCACGCTAACTTGCTAATTAATAAACTAAAATTTTACACAAATATATGATTCCATACAATTAGGGGTGTTTATTAATCGATTTGAAACCAAATAACCCGAAAGCTGAACTGGATTAAAACGAACCGAGTTCTTATTCGGTAACTCGGTTCATTTTAAAATTGTAAACAAATTACCAATTTGGTTTTCAATTATGAAAATTCTAAATCTGGTTATAACTAAATAACCCCTATTAACCGGTTAACAAATATCCATAATACTTTTTTTTTAAGAAAATGCCATATACGATCATCCTACATCCGATCCTTCACAAATACCAAACTTTTTTTTGTGAATGAAGCTAAAGGTGAGATAATGTCAAATATTGAAGTTTGGACTTTACTTAAATGAGCCAGCGAGTGGAGCTTACATTGGCTCAAGCTGAAATGTAGAGCTTTAGCTCGTAGCTGGCTCTCATCGAGTTAGCACGTTTATTTTCTTTAAAAAATAAATTTTTTTACTTTCACACAAACATATGTATATGTAAAAATAATTAAAAAAAAACTATTTTTAACATGAACATAATGTAATTATAAAAAAACTACAAAATTTATTATTTTACATAGACTAATATTTGGGCTTTAATGTCAACAAGCCAAAAGACCAGATAAACAAAAGCCCA
This sequence comes from Bidens hawaiensis, assembly GCF_021521415.1. Classification (NCBI taxonomy): domain Eukaryota; kingdom Viridiplantae; phylum Streptophyta; class Magnoliopsida; order Asterales; family Asteraceae; genus Bidens; species Bidens hawaiensis. The sequence goes on along the minus strand of NW_027499105.1, from coordinate 125,172 downwards.
ACAAGCGAGCCAACAACCCGAGCTTACATTGGCTTGGGCACGGCTAGTTTACAAATCGAGCTACATCGACTCAACTTGTTGGCAAACCACCCCTAAAAATTAAACCGCAGATGAAAGTGACCATATCAAGCTCAGCTATGTTATTTTATGTTTATTTAGGCTTGCTTTCATTTCCGTTCGTTAATATATTTATTTAACTTTTATAGGCTAGTTACAATCTAGTTTAGTTTTAATAACTTCAAGGCTAAACACATTGTTGTTCACATTTGCCTTTAATTGGTTTTATCTTAGTTATATTCATTCATTTATGTTTATGAACCGTCTTTTTTAAACTGCTAACAAACAAACATAAACGAATACAAACACACAAACTTTCTTAACAAACAAACAAGAACAAGAAAACTTGGCTCGTTTAATTAAGCATGTTTGATCATTTATTCGATTAAAGTTAAAAGAACGAACATGAGCATGCTTGGTTCGTGTTCGTTAACAAGCCTATTAAAAATAATTAGAACTCCTAAAATGTGATATGGGAAACATTTTTTTGATGTATTATGCAAACAGACAAGCAAATAATTAAAAAAATATAAGCAAGTTGTAGCAATAAGATGATGGTTTGAATATGGATACAGACCTTAAGATTTTCAGCAAGTTGTAGCTCGGTTTTATTTAACTTTTATAGGCTAGTTACAATCTAGTTTAGTTTTAATAACTTCAAGGCTAAACACATTGTTGTTCACATTTGCCTTTAATTGGTTTTATCTTAGTTATATTCATTCATTTATGTTTATGAACCGTCTTTTTTAAACTGCTAACAAACAAACATAAACGAATACAAACACACAAACTTTCTTAACAAACAAACAAGAACAAGAAAACTTGGCTCGTTTAATTAAGCATGTTTGATCATTTATTCGATTAAAGTTAAAAGAACGAACATGAGCATGCTTGGTTCGTGTTCGTTAACAAGCCTATTAAAAATAATTAGAACTCCTAAAATGTGATATGGGAAACATTTTTTTGATGTATTATGCAAACAGACAAGCAAATAATTAAAAAAATATAAGCAAGTTGTAGCAATAAGATGATGGTTTGAATATGGATACAGACCTTAAGATTTTCAGCAAGTTGTAGCTCGGTTTCCATATAATATGCATTCTTCCCGTGGGTTGTACATAGGTTAGCAAGTTCTTCCTTAACACGACTTTGGATAATGTCACTTCTTTTCAGCTTACGACTCAATTCTTCATTCTGAACTTTTAATGCATTGTTATCCTCCTATAATTATAAAAAATATATATATATATATATATTATATAAGCAGAGGCATTACTGACCAAACTGATATTAGGAAATGGGATTTTACCACCTGTGGTGCAATAATCTCACCCTGTTTTCTCCAGCCAACTAGTTACTAATTATAAAATGTTAATATCTTGGAATCAAAATTGAAAAGTCAGTTACAGTTACTTAAATGCCTATTTTACCGTTTTCGCTCAATGACTAATTCAATCAGTTTGATAACCTCCTCTTAGTGTAATTATAAAGAAACGTCAATCATGTTACATAAACGCATTTCAGGTACTAATGCAATTAACACCAACAAACCATAAATAGGCTTAGAGCCGTGCATAAGAGGTACTGGCAACGATTATTAAAAAACTAAAATCATCAACAGAGTCGTTAAGCAAAAGAAAACTAAAAAAAGTAAACTTACCCAGTTCGTCACTAACCCACCCTTCATCCTTGTTTCAATAGTTAGACCAGTCAGCCGCTTGTTCGTTCGATTGTACCATTATAAACGATTTCAGATCATAAATCCATCAAGATTGGACTGATTTTGTGATTTTTTAATTATAAAAGAAACGTGAGCGAGATTTGGGAGCAGAGAACTCAGAATGAACGAATACCTAAAATCCATCTGAGTTGAATGTACCTATGGGATTTGAGTTTTAGCACTAGAATGTACCTATAGGGGGGAGCAGACGAAAATGGAGAGAGAGAGAGAGCTCAACATAATAATAATAATAAAAGTAGTAATAACAATAGCTGTAATCATAAATCACAAAATTGGTCATTATAAATTTGGTTCTCAACTACAAAAAATACACCAAAAGTCTTGTAGCCCAAAGATCAACAAGGTGTTAAAATTTGACTCTTGGTTCAGTTCAAGTCTCGTTTAGGGCAAATGATGTTTATGGGTGTGTGAGCTTGTCATTCAAGTACAAAAACACAGTATTGTCCTAATTTTTAAATATCATACATAAACGGTTCTTAGAACAGTTAGTTCAACAAATGTATATAAAATTTATCAATTATTATTTTACTTTTCTATAAGTTTGTACGTCTTGTACTTTTAGTACGTAACTCAACATCCATTTTGTATATTTAAGATATCATCGTATAAAGAATTTAACTTATGACCCTAAGAGGCAAAGATTATCCACTAAGCCACCAAACTTTCTTGTTGCTATTTATAGATTCATGATTATTAACTGAATATCGCTATTTTATTTTAGTAATCCCAACGGTAGGCCTAAGTTACGCTTAAAATTTTGAAGTGTGGGGCAGTGGTGCCACTGCCGGCCCTAGGACACTTGAAGTTCTTAAAGTCTTTAACACCATTCTTTTCACTCACAATGTTAGCTTTCCTTCTATCATTCAAAATCATTCTTCAACACACTTCAACCTAGGGTTATACACTATTTTTCATCATTCTTCATTTCCTATTTTTCTTTTTTATTTAATACAATATTTATATTTAATATTAATAATTAAATTAACACTAAAAATTAAATTTAATGCTAAAAATATAAAAACAATAATAATCATAAGTGATATTTCATACTATTAATAAGTTTAATCAATAGTCTTTCAATAAAAATTTTACTAAATGGTTGGTTTTATTGAAAATAATTAAACTTAACAATTTTATTAGTAAAAGGGAAAAAAAACTATATCCAACCTAAAAGACACTTGGACGTCATCTTCTCCAAGTCCAAAATCCCCAAAACACATCTTCAAATTCAACCCACATTCCTCACTACAAATCCTCCAAATAATTAACTCATATTCAACCTAAAACCCAATATTCAACCTTAAAAACTTAAAAAAGAAAAGGATAAGTGGTTGCGCGACCTGACTGAGCGTGGTCAGTGGTTTTCGTTCACGCGTGACCAATTTATTGGGGGGGGGGGGGGTCAGTGAAACCTAAAGAGTAAGGAGTGACATGTGGCTGTCACCTAAGACTAGTGGGGGTTGCCCACTTCTGTATGCCTATTAGTCTTAGTCTATATCAGGTTTTGGACAATTTATGTCAAACCCGCCTCGAACACCCACCCAAACTTCGTAGACTGTCACCGGCCGCCACCACCCGTCTTGACCACTGTTAACACCTTACCACTGCCCTTACTTTGTCAACTGTCCTACCTACTTACTCTTCTACCATGGTAGTTGTCGTTGCAATTTTATTATTATTTTAGTTTTAAATATGCAAATTGCATTTTAATAATCCAAATTATGTTTTGTTAGCCAGCTTTAATCCACACTATCAATGTGACCAATATCACTTCTAAGGGTGAATGGAGTGGGTTCAGGATGGGATTGGGGTGGGTTTGGGATTGGGATAGATGGGTTGGGATGGAAGGGTGGAAATCCTACGTGGTGTTTACGTGGAGGAGAGAAGGAGCCCTAAATAGTTTGGAATGTGATGACTATTCCAACCACCGCAACTTTCCCTTGCATAGCCAAATCAATTCTGATGACGGGTGTAGCCCAATCCTCAAAGTTGAAGCAACGGTCAATGCTTCGGCTCACGCATTTCAAGAGCTCGATCGCTTCCTCATCCATGATGTGACGTGAACAACAAAGTTGACTTACTTATCCGTAAAAAGGGTCTATAAGTTGGGCACTTGCTTGGTGAGTGTTTTCCAAGCAAAAGGAGATTAGCTTTTTCATTGAAATAGGAGGGCACAAACCTGCAACTTAGGTTGTCAAGGATAATACTTTCCTGATCAAGCGAGTGAGCTTGCATACCTTCACACTATATAAACCCTTAGCATTCCATTCCACGTTCTCAAACTCTCTCCCTACACTTACTCTCTCTCTCTCTCTCTCTCTCTCTCTCTCTCTCTCTTTATTAATACTCTTAGAACACATTAACTGATTCTTATGTCGGAGGTTGATCGGATGAGACCCCTCCTCCGATGAGCTAATGGTTGTTCATCTTTGTAGGAACCGTTCTGGCACTCAACATCCAGGCTCGTCTGAACCATCATCAGCCCGCTTATTTGTTGTAGCAAAAAATCCCATATTAATAAGAAGTAATTTTGCTTATGTGAATTCAAACAATGGATTATGTTATTTTACAAAGGGGAACACAAATAAAAACAATAAGCAGGATTTGTGGCTAAAAAAATAATTAATAAAAATTTAATAACTCAAAATGTAGAAAAAATAATAAAGAAGTAAAAAAATTAGAATGTTTCTCCCATTTTCCTTGTTTTAAAAAAAAATTCAATGTTGAGGAAAAAGATTAGTGCTTTTTTTTGTTTTTTTTCGTTATTAATTGTGTCTTTTTTCCAAAAATTGTGTTTTTTTCTTGATATTGTGTTATATTATTCAACATTGTGTTATATTTTGCGATATATTGTGTCTTTTTTTTATTTATCATTATGTTTTAGTTTATTTTCGTCTTTATGTTTTTTCCTGGACATTGTGTTTTTTTTTTAACTTGAAAGACGAGGGAAACATTTTAGTTTTTTTTTTTTGTATTTTGAGTTATGATATTTTCATTATTTATTTATTTTATTTCTTTTTTTGAAGAGTTTTTTTGTATGACCATAAATCTTTCTCATACTTCTCTTTTTACATTTTAACCTTTCCCTTCAAACAATTTATAAATTATGATTGTGATAAAAATAAGTTAAATTTCGATTGTTATAAAATATAGGGAAATTTCCTTTCATAGTTTAGACTTCAGACGGAATGAAGTATTGCCCTTGAGTCAATTGTAACTGAATTCTTTCTAGAATTACTGTCATAACCTATTTTTTAACAAATAAACACCTAATACAATGTTTTAAAAACCAGTACTTTACTCGTATTGAGTTTAGTTTAAAAATGTTACAACTGGTTAAACGGGAATGTACCGAGAGGTTGAACCGAGTTGAATAATTTACGTTGTAATTCCATATATATACAATTTCAACTCAAAAAAACCCAAAAGTACTTTAGTAAACATCATACTTAAATCAAATATCACACATGAACAATGGTCGAGTCAGATAGAAAGTTTGTAATTTATATACGAAATTAGTCAAATACAAAATATGTAAATAAACTAACACGGGATTTGCATGATACAAAATTGTTGATTAATAAATCATTATTTACCGTGTTTACTCGTTTCAATTTATCCCACTATATTAAAAGTCATTTTTAAAAAATGTGGGCCGCAAAAAGTATAAGAAATCTCTTGGAATTAAAACCAATTTGTCGGTTTAAACCGGTATTTTTTTAAAGACCGGCAGTAGGATGTTCTAGAAAATCGCCCAAAATACCGGGCTCTAAATGTCGGTTACCTTACGAGAATCCGGTATAACCGGTTCTACCGACCGGTACATACCGGTTTTTAAAACATTGCCTAATACACATCCATCATGGTTTTCTTTAACAACTAACAAAGTCTAGTCATCGAATTAAACGTGTTGGCACATGTCTATACACGTCTACAATCGCAAATAACGTTGGTGACCTGATCCGCCACCAATTCCAGAAAATGAAACCCACCATTCGAATGCCCATTATGGTAAAATCAAAGGCTTGCACATGAAGTTTTGTCACGACTATAATGCTTAGGTTTTATCTCAACTCAAATAGAAAATGTTTTTCCTCTCTCTCTCTCTCTCAAACTATTTATGTTTCTATCGAATAAATGAATAGAGTTAATGACCATTTTCGTTCCTGTGGTTTGCGACTTTCGCCACTTCAGTCCAAAGTTTGATTTTTGTCAATTTAGTCATAGTAGTTTTCATTTTTAGCCCGTTACATCACCCCGTCTAACGGCATCCAAGTATGCCGTTAGTTTAAGGGTATTATTGTCTTTTTCTTTTTTAGTTTTAGATTATGTTTAATTTAAATCAATTTTCTTTTCCCTATAATACCAAAAGCAGAACGAAGCCCTAGATCATCAACCAAATTGTTCATCAAAACCCTAGATCATCAACCATGGTTTTCTGCTCATGTGGTTGGCCTACTGTGATTCGTACCTCATATACGGAGAGTAACCCAGGAAGACGGTTCTATTGCTGCAGCAAACAGGTAAGTTATACAATTGTAGTGTATTGTCTTTTGAAATTGGGTTTGTTCCCCCTAATTTTTGCCCTAAAATTTGTTAATTGCAACCAAGGAGTTGTGGCTTTGTTGTTTGGGTGGATCCTTCAATATGTCAAACATGTGCTAAAATAGAATTGAAGACCAAAAGAATGAAGTTTGCATTGACTTTTGTTTTGGTTGTTTTTTTACTTTTTGTATGTTTTCACTAAATGTTGAAGTTGTCTAGCTAAGATTTCTTTGTTGTATGGTCATGGTACCAATGTATTGTCTTTTGTAGTACTAATTTTATGATATGAAAATGTATGATTAAGTGTTTTGTACAATGTTTGACAAGTTAATTGGTTGGTTATATTGTCTTGTCTTTGTTTGAACATATGGTAATATTAACAACTCAATGTTTGATTAAGTGTTTTGTACAATGTTTGACAAGTTAATTGTTTGGTTTTGTGTAAAATGTTTGACAACTTAATTGTTGTATGGTCATATGGTACCACTGCAGTTGACTTTTGTAAAAGTCAAAATTAACCAATTACAAAAGCATATGAAATTAAAGATTGACATATTATGCCACTAGCCATTGCAGTTGACTTTTGTAAGGTCAGTATATCACTAGCCATTGCAGTTGTATATTAATAGATTAACAGCTTATATTGCTTTTGCAGTATGCATAGTACAAAAGATAAAGAGAGAGACCAAAATGCCCTTTATGGAAAAAAAATATATAAACGAGGCATATCAGTATGCAGTATGCATTTATCAGCCTGCTTGTTCAGATCAAACAAACATGAAAAAAATAGACAAACAGACCATAGCACTAGCCAAAATGCAATTTAACACTATAGCACTAGCCATTGCAGTTGACTTTTGTAAGGTCAATTAATCAATACAGATTACCAAAATGTCATTTTACCAAAATGCCCTTTAACCATAACAATACAAATTACTAAGAGTACTAAAAAACATAGTACCAATACAAATTACCAAGAGTACTAAAAACATCCTAATACCAAAAGATTACAAGTTTCAACATAAGTAAACATAGTACCAAAATATTACAAGTTCAAATAGTTTAACATCCTAATAACACACTTTAAACCTCTGAACCTCCTGCTGCATCAGTTACATCAACTTGTGATCCTGAACCTCCTACTTCTCCTGTTTCTCCTGTTTTTCTCTTCTTGCAAGATCTCGTGTTGTGTCCTGGTTGCTTGCAAATATCACATGTAACTGTACGACCCTTCCTTGGCAATTTCTTGGCTTACCAACTGTTAGTGCACAATTTTGCGTCTAGAGTCTTTGCATTTATCGTTAATGTATATTTGATGATTAATGTAATATTTAATGTTTATTTTGAACTAGTTCGTTAAGTTTAAGTCTAGTTCGCTAGGGATGTTAGCGAACTAAGTCTAGTTCGTTAAGGTTAAGTCTAGTTCGCTAGGGATGTTAGCGAACTAAGACATTATTATGTATTCCCTCCTGATTCGTTAGGGGATGTTAACGAATCAGGGGGTGGTTCGTTAAGTTAAATTATGTAACGAAGGGGAAGCTGGTTCGCTAGGGTATGTTAGCGAACCAGGTCGCCTTCTATATATAGTGAACAACTGTTCACTTGTAAATAAGAGAGTTTTTGGTGAGATATAACAATTATTCAGAAAAAATTTAAAGTATTTTACTCTCTCTCAAGCTTCACATTAACGTTATTACACATACATAACATTAAATCAAGGTTAATTATGAGCTAGATCTATAAACGTATTGATAGTATAGATTCGGATCTAAGATCTGTTTATTGATTATCGATACGGGAATCAACAAGTGGTATCAGAGCCAGGTTGGTGCTCGTGTTACACTTGATTTGGTGTTTTTAATTGTTATTATTATTAAGTTTTTCAGTTTGTGTTTGATTTTGAATCAATTGGTGTTTGAATTGATTGAATTATAGACGAATTGGATTGAATTCGTGTTGGTTAAGGTATTGTCGAGGTTTGGATTGGACAAAATGAGATGTGGATTGGATTTGTGTGTTTTGGTTTTGGTTTGGTTTAAGTCCGAAAACAGAGATTTGTTTTTGATCAAATTGGTTTAGTTATTGGTGTTAATCGGTTACGAGGTTTTGTGTATTGGATTCGGATTTGGATTACGAGTTTTTTGGTAGTTTACTTGTGTAGTTTGGTTGAGAAACGAATGTGTGTTACAGATTTGGTTTTGTTGAATTTCTGGGTTAATCTTCAAAATTTCTGGAAAATTTGTTTGAAGATTTGAAGATTTGAAGATGAACGTAATTCGTTATCTTCTTCCTGGTGATTCGCTATATTTTTATCTGTGATTCGTTATCAACAGTGCTAATTCGCTACCTTGTTCGTTATCCAGTTCGTGTGAGTTATTGATTCGTGTTATCTAGTTCGTTAACTAGATTAACTGATTCGTGTGACACGTGTTTTTCTTGGGATGTTCAGGCGAAGTTCGCCTGGTATGTTCAGGCGAAGTTGTCACTAACTTCGCTTGTCTAACAAGTTCGCCCATATCAGCGAACTTGTTAGCAACTTCGCTTATACAAAACATAAAACATTACAAACGCGATTACAGACACTAGACACTGAACTACTGACATCATGCACCAACAGACTCCCCCTTGGCAGTAGCTTCATCTCTTTAGCTTCAAACACGTGTCCTGTAATCATCAGTCTTCTATCTTCAAGCATGCACTCCTTCTCGAACACAAACAGAGACAACTCTTTGATATTTCCTCGCTTCGTCTTTCCAAGTAGGAATATAAAAGATTTTCTTCTCATTGAGCACCTGCAGATCAGCTTGCGATAAGTTTACCAAATGCATCGGATCGTAAACTCTTAGCACCTCTTGTTCATCCTCGTCTTCCATCACTGCCTCAGCTGTCTCACAGTCTACAAACCACCACTTTAGGTCTTTAAGTACATCCTTGGGCATTAGCTTCATCGGTACTTCTTTAAGGCACCGGATCGGTTTATACTTCATAATCATCCAAGGTTTTCCATCAGCTCTCAAACCTCTATCCTTGTCTTCAACAAGTTTTCCCTTCTGTGGTTTTAACAGCTCAAATTTCTTCTCTTTTATACTTTCTTTCCATACAATTTTCCCAATAACTCTAGCCATATTATCGTCACTTCGATTGATTAACCCCAATCTGGCTAAGTCTTTCACTTCACATTCCGGCAGTATATTAAACGATCTTAACAGTCTTTTAAAATACTGAACACCGTCATACCTTTTAATCACGAAGAGCCTCAACTGCTCATCATAGATCCAGCAAATAATCCCTTTCTTCGCTTCAGCATAGCCTTTAATGTTGTAACTCTTCTTAAACATTGTAGGGACCGCCGGTTTCTTCGTTTTGACGAACCACTGAGCATAGCCTTCCTTCCACCTAGGCTGCTCTTCCCATTCAGACTCATCGCTTCCAATCTGTTCACTCATATCGGCTTTCTCAACATCTGGATTGTCATGCTCCACATTCTCTTCTACTATCTCTCCCTCTTCAATCTCTGTATCCATCACAATCTCTTCACCAATTTTCTCTATCACATCACTCGGTAGAATATCATCATCACCAACCAAGTCATCAACCATCTCCTCTACGTCCACCACCACCACATCATCACCAGCTGCAGATGTCGACTCCCCCTGAGTTGTGGAAGTTCGCTGAAATTAAAAATTTTTCAAAACAAACCCCATAATTTGAACAATTTGCAACTAAGTTAGAAAACATCCTTTATAGCGTTAAATGAAACGATCAAGACCAAGTAACCAGGTATAAAATCATACAACTCCAAAAATAAAAAAACTTTTAAAATAAAGGTACACGGGATCAAATTTCAGTCTCGACAGGGACTACCATGTTTTAGAAAAGATCCGAACAAGAATCATACTAATTTCGTGACTGTCACACAGATCCGTGTTCAGCTGTATTATGACATAAAGAAACAGGTTGTAAGCAGGTAATCTACTTAGAATGATTTTCATCGTTTCTGTGATACGAGTTAGGTTCAATTAAGCTCAAAACTTAAGTGGGCAACAACTCATAGATTATGATGCCTCCTATCTATTCTCAAAGCGTATTTGGCTTTCCCCAAGTCACCCCGAATTGACCTTGACCCGTAGTGTCTGATTAAGTAGTGATTACACTTCGATCTTAGACTCTGTTTCCCGTTCACCTTCTTGCGTCTTGATTGAGAATCATTAACCTTATGAACTCTAGAATACACACATTTTTTTTTAATCTAACATATATATACACAACTTCAAGTAGAAAATAACTGCAAGTCCCGAATCTGGATCACTGTAGTGTCTTGACACGCTATCTTCACGGGACTCAGAACACTCACGGGCTCGTGTATGACTGGGTAATCGCTTTCCTGCCTATCATTTGGAAAGATATGTATGAAGACATGCACAACTCTTAAGGAGTTTCCACATAAAATCGAGTAGATTTAGTTAGTATCACTTCTACTTTTACGCACCATAAAAAGCTACCACGACATACAATGACTGTTCTAAAGACTTTTAAGCCTAATAACTTCACTAGTTAAGCATACAGAATCAGTATATCTATCACGAGATATCGCGTACTACGCAGGTGCGGAATCCCTACGTAAGACGTTACGAGTATAGAAAACAATACGATTAACACACGATAATCAAACACGTTGTATACCAACCTTAAACACGTGATACGAAGATCACTTGATTACAGACTCTCTCTGACTCGAATACACGAAAACTGTAAAACTGAATTAATGATTAATAAGCCGTAACAGATGGCTTATATAATCACGACAACTTCGCCTGGTATGTTCAGGCGAAGTTGTCACTAACTTCGCTTGTCTAACAAGTTCGCCCATATCAGCGAACTTGTTAGCAACTTCGCTTATACAAAACATAAAACATTACAAACGCGATTACAGACACTAGACACTGAACTACTGACATCATGCACCAACACGTTAAGTTGATTTGGTCAATTCGTTAAGTTGACTTGTGATTCGTTAAACCTTCATCACATTCGTTATCTGTTTCGCCATTTGGGTGATTCGTTAACTTTATTGTGATTCGTTAAGTTGATTCATTAAGTTGACTTTTGATTCGTTAATACACTCATCTCATTCGTTAAGATACTTCGTTACTGATCAGCCTTAAGTTTATTAAGGTTTGATTCGCTACAACTGTTCACAATTCGCTACAACTGTTCACAGTTCGTTACAACTGTTCACAGTTCGCTATAGCTGTTCACTAATTCGTTAAGATATTTCATTATTTGATTCGTTTTTCAAAGATGGCTAGTATGTATGCATTAGCGTCTCAAAACATGTTGATGCAACAGATGTTGCAACTTGATACCGAGATAGGTTCACATTCTAAATGTCCGAGATTGATGAAGTTCAGTGACTTTGCCAAGTGGGAACCTAGGTTTCGTGCACATTTGGGATCTGTTCATCCTGACTGCTCATATTGTCTTGATGAAGTTTATGTTGCACCAATGATTGGTGATGATACTATTGGTTATACTCCTAAAGCCGTTTCTCAATACTCACAAGAAGAGAAGAAAGCTTTAGAAATCAAGATAAAAGCATATTCTACTTTGACTATGGCATTACCAGAAAATATCTTTCATCAAGTTGGTAGTATCAAGAGATGTGCATCTTTATTTCAACATCTACGTATGAGAAGCATGGGAAACACAGCTGAGAGTAAGAAAGTTATGCTCAAGTTTCAATTTCGAAACTTTAATTTATTGAAAGGAGAAACAGTTGAAGAGATGACTACAAGATTTAGTCATTTAATTGCTGAAATGGACAAGATGAAAATGGAAATTTCTGAAAGAGATAAAATTGACACTATTAAAAGTGTGCTTCCAAGTTCCTACTCAACATTTCTAATGGTTTTGAAAGAGAATGATTATTTTCTGAATGAAGACTTGACGGCACTTGAATTCCTACAAAAGATCGAAGCTAGAGAATATGATCTTAAGTGTCAAAAATCCTCCAAAGAAAATCAAGATCCAGCTTTCTATAGTGGAAGTATGCCTCTCAGTTCAACAATCTCTCCAATCACTGCTTTTCTTACTCATGCGGCAAGTGAAAAAGAATCAACAGTGTTTAATGATCCAAAAGTTTGTTTCTACTCTGCTGGTAATTCGGGTGGTTCTGGAAGTTCGACAAGTACCAATCCATTTGCTACACCATCTAGTGTTAATATGAAGGAAGCTGAGCAAAACTTTGCTTTTCTGACGGTTTTATGTCTTCATATGAAAACTTAGTGAGTAGTAAAATTGCCACAAGTGATTTAACAGATGAGGACTATGATCAGATAGATCCAGATGATCTAGAAATCATGGATTTGAAATGGAACATGGCGATGATCGTTCGTAAAGTTAAAAGATTCATGCAGAGAACTGGAAAAGATCTTCCAGCTTTAAACAAGAAGTTGGGTTTTGACAAATTAAAAGTAAAGTGTTATAATTGTCAAGAATTTGGGCATTTCGCGAAGGAATGTGACAAGCCAAGGAAAGAATACACTAGACCTCGTGGTCAAAGTCAAAATGCTTCTACACCACGAGGAAGTGATGCTGAAAAGAAACCATCTTCTTCTACAACACAAGCAATGTTAGCAGATGGTAATGATTGGTCACAACGGCTACTATGCAATGATGTTCAAGCAAATTTGGCTATGTTTGGGTTACATGAAGATTGTCAAGATGCTACTGGTAGTGAGATGTCTTCCGATAATGATACTGGATCTGATTCTGACGACTCTTGCGACAAGCCTTCTGAATCAATGTTTGCTTGCATGGCCAAGATCAATGAGGTTAGTAATTCTATTTCTTCTACTTCATTTGTTAAAGCATCATGTGTTGACTGTTAATCTAACAAATCTAAGTTAGAAGCATTGAAAAATCAAAATGATAATCTTATAAGAGAAATTGCTTCTCTTAAAGATACTTATCGACAATCTCTTGAATCTCAAATGAGATCTCGAGAAAAGATTGAAGCATTGTCGACAAGTAACCACGATCTCAAAGCCGAGTTATCTGTGAAAATGACCATTAATGATCAAAAGTTTCAGGAAATCTTTAAATATCGTTCTAAGATAACTGAGCTTGAGAATGAGGTTCTTGAGTTGAAAAACAAATTGGGAAAATTTAGAAATTCATCGTTTCTGTTGAATGAAATTATTGAAGTATCTGGGAAACAAAAAGATTCCAAGAAAGGTATTGGTTTTGTTGAAATTCCACCACCTTTTCATAATGATTATAAAATTAATCCTTTTGCAAGAAAAGAAGAAGATTTGATTCAAAAGGAATCTGTGATTTCTGAAAAACCTAAAATGGTTAAACCTGAAATTGTCAAACCCCAAGTTGCTCATCCGAAACCTCATGTTGAAAGTAAAAAGGTCTTTGTTGAAAACGTTGATAAAGTGATTATTGAAGATGTGTTTGAACCTGAGATAATACACAAGAATAAGAACATTCCTAGTTCTAATCATATTCTTTGCGAACCTCAAGAGTTTGAGGAAGCTGTGTATGGTTCATTCAAGTCTCAAATAAACAAGGAAGAAACTGTGAAAACTAAACCAGTGAGGACAAAGAAGTCAGTTAAACCAAAGATTTCTGACGAGGACTTAATGCGTTTCATTAATCCTCCGAGTTCTAAGTCTTCTTCGGCTAGAGTTTTTAAGTTAAAGGGAATGGATACAATATTCACTGAAAAAGACATTCCAATCAGTATCATTAAACCTGAACTAATTGAGAGTGTTTTTGTCAATGAAACTTCAAAAATTCAAGAACTTGAACGTGTGTATGCTTAAACAAAAACTTTAGTTCAATCTGATCCATTGACTAAGGCAAAACAATTTTTAAAACAAGCTAAAAAGATTAATTTTGTGAAGTCAACTGGAACAGATACACTGAAAAGCTTTTCGAACTGTTCTAATTTAGATTTTTATTTAAAGAAGAAATCTGATGAGTTTGCTAAGAGCATGACTAAAAATGTGAGTCATCATCAATCATCGACATCATTTATTCCAATTACTTCTAAACATCATCATGTAGACATGCGAAGTTGTTTTCTTTGTGGTCAACAAGGTCATGTTGTGAGGAATTGTAGTCAACAGAACTATCAGAATCTTCATCCTTTTATCAAGGACAAATCAAAACCAATTCCAGTGGTCAAGGAGATTCTGAAACGACCTGTGTCGTATGCTGATGATACTCATATTTTGTTCTCTGATGTGAATCCTCGGAAGGTTCTTCATTTCAATGAGACACACGGTCAAGTGAAACCAAAATTCATTCCAACTGAACCTATATGTCAAAACAAGAATTCAAACATTGTTCAGGCAGCTTACTTAAGACGAAAGTCTAGGAAGCCCGTAACTTATTCGCAAGTGGCTGCACAACAATTGAAATCTGTTAAAGTTAATGATCAACGAGAAAACCAAAAGGTGCCCAAGACTGAGGCCTGGGCTGCCTTTTTGAACTAATCACTTTTGTTTGTGTGTAGGGTTCATCCAAGACCATTTCTGGTGAAAACTGGAGCATGGATAGCGGATGTTCTCTTCATATCACTGGGAATCTCAACCTATTAACCAACGTAAGAAATATTCAAGGAGGTTATGTAGCGTTTGCTGGGAATTCTGGGGGCATGATCACACAAGAGGGTGAAGTTTCAAATGGTCACATTACGTTTGAGAAAGTGAATTATTGCGACAAGGTTGATCATAATTTATTGAGTGTATCGCAGATTTGTGATAAAAAGTACACTATGATATTTACTGACAAAGAGTGTCTTATCTTGAAACCGGGTTACGTTATTCCCGAGGACATGGTTGTCATGCGATCACCACGATCAAATGATATTTATGTCTTAAATATGAGTTCTAAGATATCAACATCGATCGAAAATGTTTTGTCTCGAAAGCAACCGAGAAAGACTCGATTCTATGGCATCGTAGAATGGGTCACATATATGTCAGAAAGATGAATTATTTAATGGCAAATGACTTAGTTGAGGGTGTCTCGTTAAAGAATTTTAATTTATCTGATCACTGCGTTGCATGCAAAAAGGGCAAGCAGAAGAAGATGACACATCCCTCTAAGTTATTGAATTCCATTGATACTCCTCTTAAACGACTTCATATGGATTTGTTTGGTCCAGTGAATCGTGCGAGTATTTCTGGAGACTGGTATTTTCTTGTAGTGACAGATGATTATTCAAGATATTCATGGGTGTTATTTATGAGTTCAAAAGATCAAACACCGGTTTTTGTACAAAACCTTATTACTAAGATCGAATCACTGTACAAACAAAAGGTGAGGAGAATCCAAAGTGATAATGGTACTGAATTCAAAAACACTATATTGGATTTCTTTTGTATTCAAAAGGGAATTCACCGAGAATATAGTGCACCTTATGTACCTCAACAAAATGGTGTTGCTGAAAGGAAAAATAGAACTCTGATTGAAGCTGCACGTACAATGCTCGTTGATTCAAAGCTTCCTGTTCAATTTTGGAATGAGGTAGTGAATACAGCTTGTTATACGCTTAATAGGGTTCTAACAGTGAAACGACTCAGGAAAACAAGCTACGAGATCTTAAATAATAGAAAACCTAATTTAAA
Organism: Bidens hawaiensis; assembly: GCF_021521415.1. Lineage (NCBI taxonomy): Eukaryota > Viridiplantae > Streptophyta > Magnoliopsida > Asterales > Asteraceae > Bidens > Bidens hawaiensis. The sequence goes on along the minus strand of NW_027499105.1, from coordinate 109,185 downwards.
GTACCTGGAACCATTTGGGTGTCTGTGTACAATGTTGAAGAAGGATTCGGGTAAATTTGAAGAAAAAGCAATCGAAGGGTATTTCTTAGGATATGCATCTCCAAAGAAAAGGGTTTTTAATTTCACATCTGGTTGTGTTGAAGAATGGTACCATGTGGACTGTCAAAAGTACACAACTCCTCCTCAAGGGAAAGGTCCAGACTGGATGTTTGACTACGATAGTTTATTTAATTCTTTTACTCCTTCGACTGAACACATCGATGAAGATCTGGTTCGAGCATACTTTGAAGATCATTTGGCAATTCCAAGATTTTCAAGTTCTAATGAAGTTGAAGCTCATCCAGATGCTCCAACTGAAGAATCTCCAGTTGTTTCTCTAGTTGCTATTGATAATGTTTCTACTTCTTCTGATGATGATCAAGCTGAAGTTCAAGTTAATTGATCTTGACAGTGATAATGCTTCATCTCCCGAGTTGGGTGAACATTACACTAACTTATTTAATAATGTTGTTGTTCCTGAAAATCCCACTCTTCGGATTCATGGATATCATCCACATGAAAATATCATTGGAGAACTTGATGTGGGCGTTCATACACGTCATCAAGTTGCTTCGTCAAGTGACAATAACATATTATGTGCTTACACTAATTTACATTCTTCGGGAATCGTGAATGTTGCTAAATTCAATTGCTTTCTATCTCAAGTTGAGCCAACTACGACTCGTAAGGCACTTGAAGATCCTTCTTGGGTAGAAGCTATGCAAGAGGAATTACAGCAATTTGCACGATTGGGTGTTTGGGATTTAATAGACAAACCTGCTAGAGTTAAGAAAGCCATTCCAACTAAGTGGGTATTTAAGTGTAAGAAGGATGATCGAGGGGTGATTGTCAGAAACAAAGCACGTCTAGTGGTGCAAGGGTTTCATCAGCAAGAGGGTATTGTTTATACAGAGGTATATGCTCCAGTTGCAAGATTAGAGTCGATTCGAATCTTCCTGGCTTATGCAGCTCATAAGAATATCAAGGTCTATCAAATGGATGTCAAAAGTGCTTTTCTCAATGGTGAATTACACGAGGAAGTGTTTGTTCAACAACCACCTGGTTTTGAAGATCCTGATTATCCAGACCGTGTTTACCGTTTAAACAAGGCTCTGTATGGTCTACATCAAGCCCCGAGAGCTTGGTATGGCACGCTCGCCGACCATCTGACTGATAATGGTTTCAAACGAGGAACTGTTGACTGCACTTTATTTCATAAAACCGTTGGTGATGATCTTCTTCTAGTCCAGATTTATGTTGACGATATTATTTTTGAGTCTACAAACGACATATTGTGTAAGGAGTTCGAGAAGTCCATGCAAACAAAGTTCGAGATGAGCTCGATGGGAGAGATGAATTTCTTTTTAGGGTTGCAGGTTCACCAGTCTGCTCACTGAATTTTTATTCACCAGACCAAATATGTGAACGACGTCTTGAGCCGATTCAAGATTTCTGCCGGAAAAATCTCTTCTACTCCTCTTCCAGTAGGACACAATTTATCACCGGATGATTTGGAGGATTCCGTTGATCCTACCCTATTTCGTGCCATGATCGATTCCTTAATGTACTTAACGGCTTTTCGCCCTGATATTATGTTTGCTGTTTGTCTGTGTGCTAGGTACCAAGCTAGTCCCCGAGTGACTCACCTGGCAGCGGTCAAGCGTATTTTGCAATATCTACAGGGAAATCCAGACATCGGGTTGTGGTACACCAAAGATAATACTTTCGATCTTACCGCCTACTCAGACTCAGACTATGGAGGATACAAGATCAATTTCAAATCAACGACTGCAGGATGTCAATTTTTAGGAAACCGGCTTGTTTCCTGGCAGTGTAAGAAGCAGACAACGGTCTCCACTTCAACCGCCGAAGCTAAGTATGTTGCAGCCTTGAGTTGCTGTTCCCAGGTTTTTTGGATACAACAACATCTTCGCGACTACGGTTTGAAGTTTCTTACTACTCCCATCTTAATTGATAATTCTGCTGCTATTAGTATCACCAAGAATCCCGTACAACATTCTAAAACGAAACATATCGAAATTCGATATCATTTTATACGGGATTGCTATGAAAAGAAATTAATCGATCTTGAGAAAGTACATACTGATTTTCAGAAAGCCGATCTGTTTACTAAAGCTTTTGACAAAACGCGTTTTAAATTTTTGCTAGATTTAAACGGATTGAAGACCCTCGCTGATATCCTTAAACAAGGATGACTATCTTTATTCTCTGTCATGTCTTTCTTTTAAAATTTATTTTGGTTTTAGGGGGTGAAAATCTAGAAAAATACAAAAAGAGTGTGTTTTCGTTTGTATAGATAAAATCCAAAAACATTAAAATTTTCAAAATTCAAAAATATTGTGATTTCTGTTCTTTAATGTTTTTCCTTTAAACATTTTAAAATTTTGAAAAACCAAAAAGAATGTGATTTATGTTTTGTACAGAAAAATCCGAAAATCCAAAAAGATTGTGAAGTTTATTTTGTTTATAAGAAAATTGAAAAAGACAAAAAATATTGTGTTTTTAAAGTTTGTACAGAGAAAAACCAAAAAGATTTTTGCAGACGTTTTTAGATTATTTTATCTCTGAAAATTACGTCGGTTATTTAAGTTTATGAAGCATGCTTGCATGTCTTGGTCTATGATTCACTCGTGAATTGATGGTTAGCCATTTATTTATTAACTTAAGTTAACTGGGGCGATTAAATTTATCTTTTCTTTATTTTATGCTCCTCAAAATTTTGAGTTTTTGAAGCAAAAAGAGAACATGATAGTACATTGATTATCTTGACCCCAGATTCAGCAAAAAGTAAGCTTAAAAGACTGTGTGCTTAATTGCATTGGTGCATTGGTAGGTCTTAAAACAACCCAGTAGAGTAAAGTATGTAATATAAACATAAAGATACGCCAAATTGAAAGGGGTGTTAGTGTTGGAATTACGTATGCCCGAGACACATAATTATACTAATGTGGCTAACTGTGTTTGATCCAAGTCGGGTCATACCCAATAACAAGCTAGACGACACCAAATGTATTCTTTTAATGATTTGATCATTTAAACGAATACCGAACACTACGTGTGTAGAAAATTGGTTTTCTAAACAAACACACTTGAGGATTTAAATAAATTATCTGGATAATTTGTTTATATAAATTAATTATTTAATTGGTTAAATAATTACATAAATGTATGTGCATTTTATAAAAATGAGTTTTATAAAATAAAAGGAGATGTTTTAAATGGTTAAAACAAAACAACAAAAAAAAAAAAAAAAAAAAAAAAAAGGAAAACCGGCCACCCCATGTGGGTGGTGGTTTTGGTTCAACCAAATGTTTTGTCCTTTTGTGTGGACCATCTCTTTATACTCCACCATTCACAAGACATGCAATTTTGATCTTGTCCCCATTTTGAATTCAAGAGTTGAATCAAAAAAAAAAAATCCTCTCTCTTTTCTTCCAAAAACTCACGGCTCATTTGGGTTTTTTTGGGAGAGCTTGGTGAGCTTGTTTAAGTGTTCATAATTCCTAGCAATCAAGTTGGTGTTGTTGCAAAAGCTTGGGGTATCACACTCTTGAGGTCTTCTTCCTTGGAGGCTTGCCATTCATCCACCATCATCTTCAACATCTTGCTTGTTCTTCTAAAGGTAGAAGAAGGTACACTTACATTTTGTGAGCATTATGTTCTTGTAATTTTGATCCTTGTTAATTGGGTTTTAGTTTTAACATAATGGTATGTTCATAACAAGATTTATAATCTAAGCTTCCGTTGCGTTTTTCTAGTTAAATATGGTTAACTTGACTTTGATAAACTTGTATAAAACCCAACAATGGTATCAGAGCCGGTTACAAGGACTTATGCTCCTTGCATGTTCATAAATTTCGGGTTTTTTCATGGGTGAAAAAGGGGTCCGAAATTTTGGTGGATTTAACCCCCATGGTTTTGTAAGATCTTGACATGCATGGAAAGATCTTAGGAAACCATTATTAACATTTGCATGTTGAAAATTGTAAAATTTTGGGGGGGGGGTTTGGGCCGTAGCCTCTTGGGGGGGGGGGGGGGCCGATTCCTTTGATGTTTTTGGGCAATGGTTGCTTAGGTTGCATGCTTAGAACATTTGGTATGTTTGATTGTGTCATAACCGAAACCGAGACCTTGGATGTGTTGATTGTTGTTTGTGTATGTTGATTATGTTTATTATTCAATATGGTTGTAATAATTCATAATCTTAGGCTTGTGTAATTTATTTATTCATAAATTGGTTTGTAATAAATAGATTAGTTGCATTTCTTTTTTTTAGAAAAATATGTATTAGGATACATTTTGTAAAAATTGAAGATGCAAGAATTGGTGGATTTGGGCCTTGGACCGAAATTTTGGGCTTGTTGGGCCTCACCGGCCCATCATGGGATTCAAGCCCATTAGGCCCATAAATTTCACTCTTGGGCCCAAGAAGACTTTTGGAAGTTTGGAGCCCATTTACAAGCCCAACAAGAACACAACAACTTGGAAAGGATACTTGAAGCATTTGGATGCAAGATCAAGTGGGAGTCAACATTCCATCCTTGTGTCATGTTTTGTCCCTTAGGTGTGACTTATGACCTATACTTGTTTCGGCTAACAAGTATGGTCAAACTTAGCGGTTTTCGGTTATGACTATATTTTGCATGTGTATGCTTGGTTGTTTGTTTTACTTTATGTAATGTGTGGTTGATAGATACTAGGATATCCATACCGTCACATAGGAACGACAACAAGCATAAAACGGGTTCTAATATATATTTGGTAATATCGCGTCAATTAGTTTAAATTAAATGGGTTTATTAAAACTAAGCGATTACTCACATATAATAAAATTGGTTTTATTATAACTAGAACCTTGAAAATTGGTTTTCAAAATCGCCATATTTCTAAATGCATGTTAGGATATGGCATAATGTTTTTCATACTAGAATATTGGAAAACTTAAAAATCCCTTTTTCATAATTACCAAGGAAACAAGTCTAACACCATCCTTTTGTAAGACACTTAACGTATTAGGAAACTTTAAATGGGATAAAGGTCACCTAACCATTTTAGAGCAAACTAATATACTTAAGGTAATATTAACATATTTGTGGGATAAAGGTCACCTAACCACTTGTATGTTAATCTTACATGTTTATACAAGTAGGACGACTTGAATTGGAAACCATGTGATAAAGGTCACCTAAGCATGGGGTCCAATGGTGTTGATGGGATAAACATGCCAACACGAAATAAGGATTTCGAATGGTCCCATACCTCTAGAAGTTGCAAAGGGTTGCAATTGTCAAGGTTGACTACCTTGTTAAATCAAATAACGGGATAAAGGTCACCTAACCGAAATTTGATTTATCGTTGGATTCTAGAATTTAATTATTATTTTAAAATTTGGAATAAAAGGGTATTAATAATTAAATTGTTTATAATACTAAAATAAAACTTTGTTAAATTTTGTAGATGGCCGCTAACAATGCAAACACCTCTACCCATAACACCCGTAACCTATCCTTAAGAACCATCCTTGAAAAGGATCGTCTAAACCATAATAACTTTATGGATTGGTATCGCAACTTGAGAATAGTTCTCAAGCAAGAAGAGATATCATATGTCTTAGACGATCCCATTCCCGACGAGCCTAACGTGGAAGATGAGGAGGCTTATTACGATTGGGTTAAGTACACCAAAGATTCGGTGCAAGCCTCTTGCCTCATGTTGGGAACTATGATTCCCGAAATCCAAAAGGATTTCGAGCATCATGGGGCATACGACATGATAACTCAATTGAAGGAAATGTTCCTTCAACAAGCTAGAGCGGAACGTTTCGAAACGGTTCGAGCGTTTCATGCATGTCGTATGGAGGAAACCCAAAGCGTCTCATCTTATGTCCTAAAGATGAAAAGCTACATTGAAAAGCTTCGTAGGTTGAATTGTCCCGTCTCTAATGAGTTGGCTACGGATTTGATCCTCAACTCTTTGACCAAAAGGTTTGAAACCTTTGTCATGAACTATAACATGAATGGGTGGGACAAAAGCATTGGAGAGCTTCACGCAATGCTAAGAACGGCCGAAGCGGGAATGGGTAAAAGGGTTTTACCCGTTCTAACAATCAATGAAGGCAAAAGGGGACATAACTCCAAACCCAAAGCAAGTGTTGCTAAGGGCAAGGGCCACGTCCAAGGAAAGGGAAAGAGGAAAGCCATTACGCCCTACAAACCGAAGGAAAAGAAGCAAAAGGTTGCGACGCAAGATCCATGCTTTGAGTGTGGAGAGATAGGTCATTGGAAAAGAAATTGTCCGACCTATCTCAAAGCGTTAAAAGATAAGAGGGATGCGGAGCAAACCTCAGGTATTATCTTTACTATATATGTTGAACTAAATGTTATTTCTTCAAATACATGGGTACTTGATACCGGATGTGGAACTCACATTTGCAATTTGTTGCAGGGGTTCAAAAGAAGTAAACAACTCAACAAAGGGGACATTAGTCTCTTTATGGGCAATGGAGCAAGAGTTGAAGTCCAAGCTCAAGGAGACTACATGTTAAAGCTTCCAAGTGGTTTGGAAGTAATTTTGAAAAATGTTTTGTATGCTCCTAAGTTAAGGAGAAACATTATTTCCGTGTCCCTTTTAAAACAATGTGGCTTTGATCTTAAGTTTATTGATTATGATATTCATGTTTTGATGAATGGCATATTTTATTTTAAAGCTATACCCATGAATGGTATATATGAAATAGATCAAAGTGGTATGTCACATAGTAGTTCAATGTATAATGTCAACACCAAGAAACTCAAGAAGGACTTGGGTGATTCCTATCTTTGGCATTGTCGCCTTGGACATATAAGCAAGAATCGCATGCAAACTCTTCGCAAGAGTGGTATTCTAGAAACCAATGAGTTTGATTCATTTGATGTATGTGAATCTTGTTTACAAGGCAAAATGACAAAGCAACCCTTTAATAAGACTTTTGAAAGGTCAAAAGAATTATTGGGTATCATACATTCGGATGTATGTGGTCCTTTTAGACCAATGACTAGGAATGGTGAAAGATACTTCATTACCTTTATTGACGATTATAGTCGATATGGTTATGTGTACTTAATGAAACACAAAGATGAAGCTTTTGAAATGTTCAAAGACTTCAAAACTGAAGTAGAAAGACAACTTAAGACAACAATCAAAGTACTTCGTAGTGATAGAGGAGGTGAATACCTAAGTGGTGTTTTTCAAATCATCTTAAGAGTTGTGGAATTATTTCACAACTTACTCCACCTGGAACACCACAACATAATGGTGTGTCTGAAAGGAGAAATCGTACCCTATTAGATATGGTTCGATCGATGATGGCTAGAAGCACTTTACCTCTATCATTTTGGGGCTATGCTTTACTTTCCGCTGTTCGCATATTGAATATGGCTCCAACCAAGAAAGTGGAGAAGACACCTTTTGAAGTATGGCATGGAAAGGCTCCATCGCTATCATTCTTAAAAGTTTGGGGTTGTGAAGCTTATATAAAGCAATACACCCCAAACAAATTAGAAGTCCGATCCACTAAGTGTATCTTTATAGGTTATCCTAAAGATGATTTAGGATATTACTTTTACGATCCTAGTGAGCAAAATGTTATTATTGCTCGAAAGGGTAAGTTCTTGGAAACTAAGTTCCTTGAGGAAGGAACTAATAGTAGAACAGTGAAATTTGATGAGGATCAAGAATCACAAGATGATACACAATTGGTTGATACTAGCACTCAACAAGAGGTTGTTGAAAGTGATCAAGTGGTTGATCAAAACACACAAAACGTTCGCAGATCTGGTAGAATTAGCAATCCACCTGAAAAATATGGATTTTTTGTAGAAGGTTGCTACGTGGTAGATTCGGATGAACCGACCACATACCGTGATGCAATGTCCAAGAATGATTGTGACAAATGGCTTGAAGCCATGAACGTTGAGATGCAATCCATGTATGACAACCAAGTTTGGGAATTGGTTGAACCACCACTCAACTCCAAAGCTGTTGGAAGTAAATGGGTTTTCAAAAGGAAAACTGATATGCATGGAAACTTGGATACTTATAAAGCAAGACTTGTAGCTAAAGGTTTCACTCAAACTCAAGGGGTTGATTATGATGAAACTTTTTCGCCTGTGGCAATGCTAAAGTCTATTAGGATATTATTTGCCATAGCTGCACATTATGATTATGAAATCTGGCAAATGGATGTCAAGACCGCTTTCCTAAATGGATATCTTGAGGAAGATGTCTATATGGTTCAGCCTGAAGGTTTTGTCGATCCAAAACATCCTAATAAAGTATGCAAGTTAAAGAAATCAATCTATGGATTGAAACAAGCATCTAGAACTTGGAATCATCGTTTTGATGAAGAAATCAAAAGTTTTGGATTCATCAAGAACGCTGATGAGGCTTGTGTGTATAAGAAAGCTAGTGGGAGTATAATTACCTTCTTAGTATTGTATGTCGATGACATTCTACTATTTGGAAATGACATTCCAACCATGGAAAGCGTTAAGGCTTGGCTTGGAAGTAGATTTTCCATCAAGGATCTTGGTGAAGTTGCCTATATTTTGGGAATAAAGATCTATAGGGATAGGTCAAGGCGCTTGATAGGTTTGAACCAAAGTACATACATTGATAAGATCTTGAAAAGGTTCAAGATGGAAAACTCCAAGAAAGGTTTTGTACCTATTCAAAGAGGGACCATATTGAGTTCAGCTCAATGTCCAAGCTCAAAGGGTGAGCAAGACATGATGAAACAAATCCCATATGCTTCTGCTATAGGATCCATCATGTATGCGATGATATGTACTAGACCGGATGTGTCATGCGCTTTGAGCATGACAAGCAGATACCAACAGAATCCAGGAGACAGTCATTGGATGGCTGTTAAGAGCATATTGAAATACCTTAGGAGGACTAAGGATATGTTTCTGATATATGGATCTGGTGAGGAAGAACTCGCTATAAAAGGTTACACGGATGCGAGCTTCCAAACTGATCGAGATGATTCTCGATCACAATCTGGGTATGTGTTCACTCTTAATGGAGGAGCTGTCTCTTGGAAGAGCTCAAAACAGGAAGTGGTAGCATTGTCCACTACAGAATCAGAATACATCGCCGCTTCATTGGCAGCTCAGGAAGCTGCATGGTTGAAGAAATTCATTACTGATCTAGGGGTGGTCTCTTCCATTCAAGACCCCCTAGAAATCTTTTGTGACAACGAGGGTGCGATTGCACAAATCAAGGAACCTCGTTCGCACCAAAAGACAAGGCACATAGAGCGGAGATTCAACTACATAAGGGATGAAGTTGAAAAGGGAAAGATATGTATTCGCAAAGTTGGAACTGATCAAAATCTTGCGGATCCATTCACGAAGCTCCTAGAAAGACCGAAACATGAGCGTCATGCGAGTGGCTTAGGACTTCGATATTCTAGTAATTGGATTTGATCTATTTTGTATTACGTTTAAAAGACTTTTGTAATTTAACTCTTTTATATGATTATGGAATCTTGAGTTAAATTCTAATATTGCATGTTTAATCCATGAATAAGTTATCTTATTCTAATAGTCCGTAGTCGATCACATTTGTGGGAACAAATATGAAGCAAGACTATTATGAACTAGGTTTGGTGGATATTCATAAGAAATGAATATGGAGCATAGGTTTGCTGCCAAAGTTCATAGATATTTGTGGGATACAAATATTGGACTGACCCGCTCTCAATATTACTACATGGAGTCGATTGACTTGATCATTAGTAATCTTGAGTAAAGGAGAATTTCATATTATCCTTAGACCTGAGATGTATATTGGGTCTTGATTTTCACCGAGTATTACACTTTGACTCTCCCCTTCGCTATTCGTAAAAGATGGTACATAAGGATGAGCTCAGGTGGAGTATAAAGTGATAGTGAGAGGCGTATACAGTCAAGACGGAATTTGTTCCTCTTATGTGTTGAGAGTTTAGATGTCTAAGGCCTGATAAAGTTGAATTGTAAAGAGAATGATCACCTATGTCTCTTAGATTCAACATGACATCTAGTAACAAAGGGATATAATGATAGATTCACCTAAATCATATCAAGTAAGGGACTTGAAGGGATGATGTTATTGAATGGCACTTCGTCAAACACATTAGGGGTGGTGAACTGTTGTTAGGCGGTATTCACCACTTGCATTAATTTTCTATGTATCTCGTGCAAGTGGGAGATTGTTGGAATTACGTATGCCCGAGACACATAATTATACTAATGTGGCTAACTGTGTTTGATCCAAGTCGGGTCATACCCAATAACAAGCTAGACGACACCAAATGTATTCTTTTAATGATTTGATCATTTAAACGAATACCGAACACTACGTGTGTAGAAAATTGGTTTTCTAAACAAACACACTTGAGGATTTAAATAAATTATCTGGATAATTTGTTTATATAAATTAATTATTTAATTGGTTAAATAATTACATAAATGTATGTGCATTTTATAAAAATGAGTTTTATAAAATAAAAGGAGATGTTTTAAATGGTTAAAACAAAACAACAAAAAAAAAAAAAAAAAAAAAAAAAGGAAAACCGGCCACCCCATGTGGGTGGTGGTTTTGGTTCAACCAAATGTTTTGTCCTTTTGTGTGGACCATCTCTTTATACTCCACCATTCACAAGACATGCAATTTTGATCTTGTCCCCATTTTGAATTCAAGAGTTGAATCAAAAAAAAAAAATCCTCTCTCTTTTCTTCCAAAAAACTCACGGCTCATTTGGGTTTTTTTGGGAGAGCTTGGTGAGCTTGTTTAAGTGTTCATAATTCCTAGCAATCAAGTTGGTGTTGTTGCAAAAGCTTGGGGTATCACACTCTTGAGGTCTTCTTCCTTGGAGGCTTGCCATTCATCCACCATCATCTTCAACATCTTGCTTGTTCTTCTAAAGGTAGAAGAAGGTACACTTACATTTTGTGAGCATTATGTTCTTGTAATTTTGATCCTTGTTAATTGGGTTTTAGTTTTAACATAATGGTATGTTCATAACAAGATTTATAATCTAAGCTTCCGTTGCGTTTTTCTAGTTAAATATGGTTAACTTGACTTTGATAAACTTGTATAAAACCCAACAGTTAGTCTCTAGCAAAAGTCTCGGTGAGGATGGCAGAAATGTAATAACCAGTCATACTCAAGCCTTATATTTGTTGATCACCCAAAAACAAAATAAAGCAAATAACAAGCGTTAAGATTCTGGACACTGTGAGTCTTTATGCGGCTTAACCATCTGGGTATTCATAAGCATGAATATTTCACTCGCCTTCTAGAGCAAACCCAAAGTCATTAAACTTGATCACCGCTGTACTTCGTACAATTTAAATTACTGACTTGATCAAAATCCGCTGTTAGTCATACAATTGTTCCTCCCTTGTGTGCGTCTTAATACCATTAAGAAACGGACCCCAGGGGATACAATGTATGTAAGCCGACAGATGGACTCGTGCATACTCACTCACAGTAAAGGAAACTTGATGCATTGCTCAAAATTTCTACAATTGGTATCAACATTTTGATCAACAATATAATGGTTTAAGTCAAGTTGGGGTGATTTGGCAAAAATCAAATTAAGCTTAAACCGATATTAGAGGCTGATAGTTTCTGATATTCTGTGCTTTAATTGAACAATTTTAATCATATCACAAAAATACTTGAATGTGTGTTATTAGATTTATGTGGACAACAATACCAATGACCGACTTATCGCCAGTCATAATATCGCTGAAATATAAAACTGTGATGGAAGGGCAATTTGGTCAATATGATTATCTGCTCAAAATCAACAAAAATATAAAAATATGTACTGCTTTTCATAAAATCATTGAAAAAAAAAACAAAAAAAAACAAAAAGATGGTCTATTTTAAAGGATTGGATATTCTTCTGTAAATACATTCTATAATTCTTTAAATTTTTACGAAATACCAAAAATATTTTCGTTTTCTTTATACAAAATACTTAAATAAATTTTTAAGTTATGTTTCGGAAATCTGAAACATTTTTTAACATATCTGGTTGTCGGGATAAAAGGATTTCTAGATAATTTAATTTATTTATTTAATTCTTTATTTAATTATTTAATTTATTCAATTTATTCAATTTATTATTTAATTTAAAATTAAATAAAAGAGTTTAATTCGCTAAAATACAATTCGTTATGTATGGATAACGAACTAGGTGATTCATAGCGAACTAGCTTCTGGTTCGCTAACCTAATTCGCTTCCGCTCTCTGTGACGAATCATCCCTTCGTTATGCATATTTAACGAATCATGACACGAATCATGTCTTGATTCGCTACCTTTAATTTAACGAATCAAGTAGCGATTCGCCTACATAAGGTAAGGAATTGAGTTAGCGAATGGGCTAATTCGCTAACCTTAAGTTAAACGAATCGTCTGATTCGTACAAGTGTACCTAGGGTTTTGTGCACTGATATATAAGACAAGAAAACGAATAGTATTCCACTGTTCGTCTTCTTTCTTCATCTTTAAGAAACCGATTCAAATTCTCTCTGAAATTTCGATCTTTTAGTTTGGATACTTCAAAGATCTATTTGAGTTTCTAAGGTATAATTGATCTTGGCGATATCATTTTCGTCAAAAATGGTCATGTGTTGTTTGCTGAATTATGAAATTTTAGGGGTTTAAGGGTTTTGAACTTTTGAAACTCATTTGTGTATAATTTATGTTCATAATTGTATGATTTTGATATCATTATGATCGGAATCTCTTTCCGATACCCTTGGTGGACTTAAATCTTAATTTGATTGTAGTTTGCCGGGTTAATTATTGTTTCGTGTTATTGGTGTTTACTGTTGGTTCGTTTAATCCTTAGTACATCTAGGTATTGAGTCTCAATCTCATACACCTAAGCTTACTAGTGTGATTCCGAGCTCAACGAGCTGATTATCTTGATGGTTCAACGATAGTTATGGCCTAATTGAATCTGGGTTTAAAATGTTGACTATTGTTGTTCATGTTAATTTTGACCTTGACTTTGTGAAGTCAAAGAACAAGTCTTAATTATGACCATTCGTTAGTCTTAGTGAATTGGAACTATTTCGTGTCCAATTCGTTAAGATTTTACACGAACTAGCTTAGCGAATATGATATCACACGAATCAGATTTTGATTCGCTTAAAATATAACGAACTAGAGTTTAGTTCGTTAAAATTAATTAGTGATTCGCAAGGTTTAGTTCGTTAAGATATTTACTTGATAGCGAATCGCCTGATTCGTTATCTTGGTATAACGAACCAGTGTGATTCTTAACGAATGACATTTAAAAAAAAATTAACTAATTTTAATATTCATTTAATTTAATTAAAGGATTTAAACCGTCTAATACGCGTAACTAGATTAATTACACATATCTTTTGATTATATATTCTGATATCTATTCTCATATTCGGTTTTATTTATACAGTAAAACATGGCTGATCAAGAACAACAAAATCAACCGCCACAGGAACAACCTCCACAAGGACAACCACAACAACACGATCAACAAGCTGAAATGATTTTATTACCGTTTGATAAGAAGCACAACATCTGTGCTTATGTTTATCAAGAGTTGACTGATTTGAGAACGTTCGGAGCTATGTTGACTTTCTTACGCCGTTCGAAGATACATTATGCAATCACTGCTAAACCTAAGGTGTATCTTAGTATAATCAGGCAGTTTTGGAACACGACGGTATATGTTGAGGAAAATAATTGGGTTCAAGCTACAATTAATTAGATTCCTATTACGATTGATGTTGAGGTCATTCGTCGGGTACTTCAATTTGTCGATAGTGATGATTACCCTAGTGAATTCGACAGGACATTGGTTAGGGGTTTATTCACACGATTAAATTATGGGGGTGATATTCGTAGGTCTATGTTGAACAAGAATGGGTTGTGTCCACCATACAAGTATCTGCTACATGTTTTATTACATTGTATGAGTGGACGTCGCGGTGGTTTTGATGAATGTAGACTAAGTTTACAATCGGCGTTTGTTGCACTAATCCTGAACAAGCCCTTCAACTATTCAGAACTCGTCTTTGATCATCTGAAAGAGCAAGTTCAGCAAACTCTACCGTCAAAGAAGTTTTTAATGTATCCACGCTTTTTACAGCTAATTATTCAGGATCTGATACCGAATTTGGTGATTGATCGATCGTTGGTGAACGATGTTCTTGATATGGAACATATGAAAGCTGCAACAATGCATCGTATGTTAATCTATCGAAAAGACAAGCCACAGGATAAACGGATGATTGGTCATATAATCAATCTGAATTACGTATGTCCTCCTAATGAGCGCTGGATCCATGATGATTCGGATTCCGAGCGTGAAGGGGGAGAAGGTGGGAACAATGATGGTGGAGATGATGATGGTGACAATGATGATAATAATGGTGATGGTGGAGCAAGTGAACGAGCTTTGAGAGAACAACAAGATGCAGTCGATGCTGCCCTAGCTACCACCATGAAAGCTCAGCTAGAAAGAAAACGAAAGGGGAAAGCTGTAGCTACTGGTGAACCACCAAAGAAGCCCCGTGTGACTGCTGGGGCTGGGGTAATTATTGGAACTCCACCACCACGTCAATCAACTACTCAAAGCTTGGCTGTGCCGCTAACTACTAGCACTCCGATGCTCACCTTGACAACGACGATGGTGTCACATGAGAAGCTCGGTCCTATTCCTCAAATGGCGTTGACCGAGATACCGAGGCCTCCTGCTGTGTTCTCTACAGTATCTTCCACCACATCAATGAGACCTCCTCCTCTGCCAATAACTACTCTTCATCCACCTCCGCCAAGTGATGTATCTTTTATGAGGATTACTCGACCCTAAGGACCTGTTCAACCTGTTCATCCATCCGTATACAACTTGCCACCAGGTCGTCAAACTGAAATGCTGCTAAATCTGCTACATTTATATGAAAATCAAATGGCAGTTGATCGAAAAACTCAAGAACGACTCATGGAGAATCAACGAAAAATGATGAGTTATATTTCTTTCTGTCAGAAGGAGACTAAGTTGTTACATACGATTATTGAGTCTCAGGGGGTGAAATTAAAGGAACAAGAAGAGTTAATTTTATAATTAACTTGTAAAGAAGATGCCCTCAAGAAACTCAAAAATGACGATGATGATCCTGACGAATCTGATGCAGGAGGTGAGCCTAAACAATAGCATGGTTCATCCTCTGGTGCAGGTGTTAGTGGCGCTGATGATTCGAACAAGCAGATAATTATTTATCAAGATCCAACAGCTGCCAAGCCAATTGAAATGATTGAGGCTAACACAGTGATATTTATTGATGGGTCAGGAGTGGTTAGAAGTGTGGTGAACAGAGATGAGATAGAGGTCGGTGAGTTTGTGGTTAGATCTTTGACACGGGAGAAGATTTCGATACTGCTTGGGCTGAATGATGATCAGTTGACTGCTTTAGAAACTGAGCCCGATGTCGAAGTGATCAATGAGGATGAAATGGAAGTTGATCCGTTATTTATGAATACGGATTTTATTTATGAGAACGAGGAGATTGAGATGGAGGATGTGACAGCTGAAGAGTACCCGGACTTGTATCAACACGCAAACGTTGATCAAGGTGCTCCGGTATTTCATGAAGATGTAATTAAAGAGACTGAGGATGAACTGGAGAAGATTGTGCAGCGAACAGTTCCTTCACTCAAAGAAGTGACTGATGATGACATTGAAAGATGGTTCAAACGTCAGAAAGTGGGAAAGATTATAAGTGCTTATCGGTATGTAGATCAAGAAAGGAAAGATACTGTTGCTGCTTGGATTGAGGCGAATCAGGTGACTACCTTCAAGACTGTTTCTAAGGTACATGGTGATATTGTCTCTTGGCTCTATGATTCAGACCTTAAGGTATGTATAGTCAAGTGGGAAAAGGGTATCCAGTATTACGAGAGGATAATGGATGTTTTAACTCTACCGCGGTGGGATGTACGTACCCTCGCTAGACGTCCATTTATCAATCGTGGGAATCACCGAACGGCTGAGTGGTTTCATCGACACTTACTGTTCGAGGTCAATCATGGCTTCAAATTCTTCAAGCCCAGGTCCCAAGACGTAAACGCACTGATGAGATTGATCCAAGGACCGGCTGGAAGAAACTTGTCTTGAAAGTGAAGCCGCCAAAGATAATGAAAAAGGTTCCTGTGAAGTCAATGCCTCAAGATATTTATCTGTCTTTCAACCGTTGGTACTATGACAATCGTACTGGCGAGGCCGTTATTGTTCGTGGTCGAGGATTGCAGACCGAGCTCATCAAGATAATCGACCCGATGTGGTTGGTTAATTTATCAGAGACAGACAACGACGTGCTATACAGGAAGCAGATTTTGTTTGAACGCCAAGAAGATTACGACCTGGCTATGCAATTCCAACGAGTTGTTCGTGTGTGTCACGAACGTGGAATTCATAGTTGCAGAGACTGGCAGTCCAAGCGCTTCAAATAAGTTAAAGATAAAGAGCTCAAGACGAGGGGGTGTCTGTTAGTGCACGGTTTTGCGTCTAGAGTCTTTGTATTTATCGTTAATGTATATTTGATGATTAATGTAATATTTAATTTTATTTTGAACTAGTTCGTTAAGTTTAAGTCTAGTTCGCTAGGGATGTTAGCGAACTAAGTCTAGTTCGTTAAGGTTAAGTCTAGTTCGCTAGGGATGTTAGCGAACTAAGACATTATTATGTATTCCCTCCTGATTCGTTAGGGGATGTTAACGAATCAGGGGGCGGTTCGTTAAGTTAAATTATGTAACGAAGGGGAAGCTGGTTCGCTAGGGTATGTTAGCGAACCAGGTCGCCTTCTATATATAGTGAACAACTGTTCACTTGTAAATAAGAGAGTTTTTGGTGAGATATAACAATTATTCAGAAAAGATTTTAAGTATTTTACTCTCTCTCTCAAGCTTCACATTAACGTTATTACACATACATAACATTAAATCAAGGTTAATTATGAGCTAGATCTATAAACGTATTGATAGTATAGATTCGGATCTAAGATCTGTTTATTGATTATCGATACGGGAATCAACACCAACCTTTTGACTTAGTTCTTCAATTTCCACAGCAGATTTCTTTCTATTCTTTTTTGGTCTACCAATCTGCACATGGTGCTTAGGAGCAGTTAACGTAGTGGGCCAAGGGGATGGTGCCCATTCTTCTTGCCCATTGATTGGATCTATGGTGTGTGCATAAACATTCTTCCATGTCTCTAACCAATACACTTTGTCAACCCATTTCTCTGGCACACCATCATCCAATCCATGTTCACCCATATCAAAAATACATGCCACTGCATGCTTGCATGGAATCCCAGTCAAGTCCCACATTCTGGATGTGCAAGACCTTTGGTCAACTGTCACAACATATTGCTCTTGATTTGGACCACTAACTTGATACTTTGTAGCCCCATTCCAAATGACATTACACTTAGTGGCATCCTTCTTGGTTTTTTTAAATGAAACTGTAACATTTGGTGTTAATGGCCCTTTACATTTTGCTATTTTCATATGCATTTTCACAATTCTTTTCATTAGGTATTCCCTAATGTACTCTAGGCAGCTAATGATAGGTAGGTCCCTTCCAGGTATCAACTGCCTATTGAACACCTCACACATGTTGTTTAATTGTAAATCACTTAGTGCCCTACCTATAGTATAACAAGAATGTAATTAACAATAATGTAATTTTAATGACAAGGATGTAATTAACAGTAATGTAATTAACAAGAATGTAATTAATAACATAAAATACCAGTAAAATGTGATAGTGACCATTTCCTTGATGGAATTTCTTTCAACCAATCATATAGCTCCTTATTTTCTGTAAACACTTGCTTCATTGCTTTATTAAATGTTTGAGGAGTAGTTGCATATACACACTTCCAGTACAGATTCTATGCAGCTTAACCCTTCCACTTTTGTTTCATATTTTCTTCAATATGTCTTGCACAATATCTATGTTCAACATTTGGGAAAACTTTTTGTATTGCAGGTATTAAGCCCTAATTTTAAAACAACAGTATTGGTAAGTAATATGATATAAAACATAATAAAGTGTTAAATATAATTACCTTCTGCCTGTCACTCATAAAAGTGAAATTAGACTCAACTGTCAAATCCAGATCATCAGCTAAAATCTCCAAAAACCATGTCCATGAACTGGTATTTTCTGATTCAACTATTGCATATGCAACAGGATAAATACCATTGTTGCTATCAACTCCAACAGCAGTTAAGATCTGGCCTGGGTATATCCCCTTCATGAAAAAGCCATCTAGCCCCAATAATTCTCTCCCACATAATTTAAAACTTTCCCTCAATGGAGCTAAACATACATAAATCCTCTTAAACTGTCTAGTTGGGCTGCTAGGATTACATTCACTTTCAACATCAATCTTGATAGTTGTACCTAGCATAAGTAAACAGTTTTAAGATAGATAAGAAAATAGTTTTAGCAAAAATTAAAAATACATACCTGGATTGCATCTAACCACCTCTTGATAGTATTCTCTAAGAATAGCATACTGACCACTAAAATCATGCACAAAATTCTTTTTAGCAACTCTTTTAGCCTTGTAAATCTGGTTCAGGGTGACTTGAACTTGCAACTCCCTTTGAATATCTTTTTGCAATTTCCTCATACTTTCATTTGGGTTGTCTTCTAGATCTTCCTCCAGTTCCTTTGCCAACCACCCAACCGTGCATAAACCAACACTTCTAGTTTGTAAACATTGATGCTCAGTATCTAATGTTGTCACACACCATGTTCTTTCAGCCCCATCAAAAGACACATGTAGGACCCATGGGCAAGTGGGAGGAGGAATCTTGATCCTTTTAGGTTGGATTTATGGCTAGAACTACCCTCTTGGGCCCCATAACTTTTTTTACATTTTCTTTTCCTCTCTGGCTTGGGATTCTCTTCCACTTCATTTGTCTTTTCACAACTACCCATATTTAAGTTTCTCCCCAAACACACTACACGATACCTAATCTTGTCATTCTTCACAAAATTAAGTTGTCTCCTTGAATGAATTGCATGAGTCTTCACCATTTGCTTTATCTCATCCGTACCACCAAAAGTTTGACCCAAGTAAAAAGGGCAATATTCTTCATCAGTTTCTTTTGAGTGTGACTTTCTCTTTTTTTTCTTGTTCATCCTAATAGCTCTCTGCAATGTAGTTTCATTATTAGGATCACTAAGACTTTCAATATCATGTAGATCTAAACATCTAATTCATCTTCTTTATCTTCAACATCTTCACCTACATCAGATATATCATCCACAGCTGCTCTAAATAATTCCATATCCTGATTTGGGTCATCCATATTGTTTTCATTAAATATGAAGTCTGAATCATCATCAGAACCTTCTGCCTCACTATCACTATCAAACCCCTCTACATCTTCATCAGATTCAGGCACCCTAACATTATGTAAATCTATGTCATCTAATTCAACTACATCATCCTCTATAGGTTCATCAGATTCTGATTCATCATCTCTTTCCACATTAAAACAACTTATCATTGAGGCCTCTTTTACCTGTGATACAAGGTGTGAATGTTCCACATACACCTCAATTACCTTGTGCACACTAATATATCCTATGAGACTAAGAGCATCAGTATCATTGGACAAGGGTCTTAAACCTGAATCTAAGTCCTCTCCCGGAATCCTAAAATAGAATTTTTGGTCATTAAGAACTTCATCTTCGTTGTAACCTAATTGTTGTACCAAATCATTCACAATAACCACTGAAAACATATCAGCATTCACTTTATCAACAAAAGTAACCATACCCCCCTTGTATGTAGTTTCTGGAGATTTCTCAAACTCTCCCCCATGGTGGAACTCAATTGTAAACTGGTTTGGAAAATCCCCTGAAATCGAATTGTCCAAAATTAACAAATTGAATTGAAAAATGGTTTGGATATCAATGGTTTATTAATAGATAACAGTTAGGGTTAGGATTAATACATACCATATGCAACGTTTGGATCGAAATCAACACCAGGAGGTCTGGTATCTCACATTTCCATGTTGTTCTTCAGTTAATCACACTTAATCGCTGGTTATTCTTCACTTGTTCTTCACTAAATCGATGGTCGTATCTTCGTATTGTGTATCTTCGTTCTTGTTATTATTCAGTAAATATAAGAGTTAATTGTAATATCTAAGAAGACTATTATGAACCTGAGGTAATGTGTAAAAAGACATTTCTAGCCCTCAGGTGATAAAGAACTAACGGCATACTTGGATGCCGTTAGACGGGGGGATGTAATGGGCTAAAAATGAAAACTACTAGGACTAAATTGATAAAAAATCAAACCTTGGACTGAAGTGGCGAAAGTCGCAAACCACAAGGACGAAAATGGCAATTAACTCAAATGAATACTATTCAACTTTACAAGATTTTACAAATCGAATTGATTTTGACATCTTCAACAATTTATGAAATTTCTCAAACATTTCCTTTCAATAAATTATATTATGAATGTCGATTAAAAGCAAAGTGTAATAGATTCTTTAAATTTAAATTTGTTTTAGATTTATAATAACAAATATATGAAACTACTAGTTTAGAACACATGTATTAAACTACAATAAAAATAAATATTAAATAGTTAACAATGAAATCTAAAAGTTATAAAATAATACTTTAAGATAAGACATAACAAAAATTGGGAAAATTTCCAAACTAACACTTTCTAAGAGAGAGAAATTAAAAACATCACAACTTTTGTTTAAAATCTGAAAATAGCCCTACAAATCTCGTCTGGGGCGCCGCATTGAGAATCGATCTGATGAGAATCAAATTGATTTGAATCTCGTCAGCTCCGTCCAAATTTTAAGTAATCTTACATTTTAGGAAATCGCGTATGCTTCGTCCATTTTTAAGAAAAAAAGTTTTGTCTTTTTCTTTAACATCATTTCTCTCTTTTCCTAATTCTCTTTATCAACTTCATCATCTTTATCATTTTCATAAAAAAAATTCTCCAACCATGTAAACCGTTTCCGGCGAGCACAAATCAAAGCCTGATAAATCCATCCATTTGTGCTCGCTAGAAGCATTTCAATCGTCGACGGAGCCAAATTCGGTTTACATGGTTGGAGGTTTTTTTAGGAAGATTAAGAAGATGATAGAGTGAAATTGGGAAGAGAGAGAAATAGTGTTAAAGAAATAGACACAATGTTTTTTCTTAAAAAATGGACGAAGCAGACGGGATTTCCTAAAATTTGATCATGAAAGACGAGATTGCCTATAATTTGGATTGAGCTGACGAGATTCAAAATGATTTGAATCTCGTCGGATCGATTCCCAATGTGTCGCCACAGACGAGATATGGAGGGCTATTTTTAGATTTTAAATAAAAGTTAGCCTATTTTTTATTTATCTCTCTAAAAATGGACTAGTTTGAGAATTTTTCCATTAAAATTACATAGGCAACCGTATTTGAGTTAACATATTTATTATTTTAAGATTTATTATTTTTTTAAGCATATAGTGCAACTTTAAAGAGGGGCAAAGTGGTCATTAAACACTTAAATATCACACTTCTTGCATATTTCTCAAGGATAAGTACAATCTTTGTCCCTCTACTTTAATCAAGTTTTTATAAATTTAGAGAATAGTTACAAATTTAACTTCTATATTTTGCCTATTTACTCTTTTTAATTTCACTTTTAGTGGGTGTTTGGGATTCCTTATTTTACTTATTTATAACTTTTCATTAAGTTAATAAATTACAAAAGTGTAACTTATAGAACTTTTCCTCTCACAATATAAGCAATTCCAAACACCTTATTTGTAACACCCCAGGGCTGACGTGTCACTTGATACGGTAATTACTGACATTAAAAGCATTTTCATTAAAGTCTTAACCCTAATTGAAAACCGCACAACGGTCCAAAAACATTCAAATTAAAAATACTTGATAAAACGAAAATAAATTAAAGTTATTTAACTCAAAAGAATTTATTTAGTTCCCCGATTTCTTCTAGTCTTTTACTTTTACTCTCTTATCACACATTCCCCTGGTTCCCTTGAGTATCTGTAACAAATACAAGAAAACACAAAACAAAGAAACACGGCTGAGCAAAAAATTGCCCAGTAACGGAGGAAACAATAGCAATAACAATAAACGATACGACAAAACGAATAATAAAAATGAAGCAAAGACATTCTGTTAACAATTTCAAATTAACTTTAACAATGACACTTTACGCTGTACAATCAGTTATGAATCAGTACAATAACAATCTATTATAGAAATACCCATGTGAGCCAATATCAATAACAATAACAGTAACAATACAATATGTACATTAGCTGCAGACTAATGCACCAATAATTAAGTGAGATAGGAATGTGGGCACACACACCTAACCATCTCACTCCAGTAACAATTTACCTAGGATTGATCCATACGCCTCTCAGTGATCAATATATGCTCTCATCGCACAATAAAATAGAGACGCTGTAGACTAATTGCTCCGCCACATATAGAGCACGTCAAAGGTGCCTCGATTGACGCCCTATGTCCCCATAGGTGGATGTGCTCGGGTATTGAGATCAATGAAACAATATATTTTCAATAAAAAATAATAAATAAATAATAACCATATATAACGATTCAATAACTATAATTAATGATCAATAGGAACATGCGATAATGAGGCTAAAGGATTAATCTATCGCATGTATGACAACTTCACTTATCAATTTAAAAATGATCAATCTAACAATTTGTAATAAATAGAGAAACGAAACTATTTAACAACGGTGACACGATACTATGAAACAACTCAATAATTATAACACAATTAACAAATTAAGGACCCATATACTATGAGAGCGAAGACACGGTATGACGCTAAAAGTGCAAGACCACGAAGTCCGTACACTATGAGATCGATGAAAACAATATTTATGCTATAATTTAAATATCACAGAATCCGTACCTTATAAGCGAAGGACAATAACAGCAAGAAGACTTAAACTTGATTAAATGTCGTGTGATCCTACAATAATTTATTATAACTTGGATTATTATATATAATGGTTGGGTAACTCATTTCATTTAGCAAATCAGTGACTTATTTGAATAATCAAATACTCTCATATAGCTTACTATGATTTACCCCTTATAAATTGTATTTATGCACATATTTACATGACTATAGAGAATTATTCAAAGTGCAATTTAGATACTGTTTTATACGAGATTTACATGAACAACTTTCTAATAACTCAAAAGTCTTAGCCTAACTATAAACGTACAGATTTATAAATTTGTAAATAAATTAACACAGAAGCTTATGTTCAAAAAGTTAAGAAACATATTTTTTTTGGAAAATAACTCCGATGGACAAAAACTCCATTTATTTGTTTTGTTTGATTTGTTCTGAAAAAATAACTCCGATGGACCCTCCTAAGAATACAATTTATTTGATTTAGTTTATTTTAACCAGTTGTTTAAATTAGTAGTATCAAAACTTCAAGCATGAATCGATATGGTGTTACCTTCGATGGTGGCTACTGTGGCGTAGGCGGTACCGAATCGAGATTTCGGTGGCTGTGGCTTTTCTTCAAACAACCAAAGAACAAGAAGTAGAACAATCAGAGATGTTGGTTCGAACTAGTGACGGTCCGAGGCTTTTCCGGTGACGGTGTTGCAGGTAAATAAGAAGGTTGAACAAGAAGGAATGACGAGACTTTATTTAGTGTGGTTATGGAGAATGTGTTGCTAGAAGGTACGATTAATATTGGTGGCCGGATTGTTTTAGAGGGGATTCAAAATCCTGTGATCTACGATTTCCATGTTTAAGAAAAGGGGGCAGCGTCAAATACGATAAGAATTTTGGAAGGGAGGCAAGGATGATAGCTGGATGATCTAAACTGTATTAATTCTTTCCTTTCCCTCATTTGTTTACTTTTTAAACTTCTTTCAGTTGCACATGCAATAGAGGTTACCAACTTTCCATGTTATGATTTCATTTAGTGGTAGTATATGTTGTCCAATACAAGTTTATATTGTCTGTACATGTAACAACATAACATATTATGTTACTAATATTGTATCTTATTGTGGCTATTAACTAGTAGAACACATTAAATAATACTTATTGTTTTTACTATTAATACTACTATTAGTATTATTATTCGTTTACGTTTAGGTTACGAGACGTTAATTTATCTAAAATCCGACAAAGTAATGTGATATTTATTACATTTTAGGGTTTTTAAATTTTCGGATATTACATTATTACTTCTCAAAAAGTTTATAAGTTATAAGTTGGTGAAAATAAGCAATCCCAAACACCCCCTTAACCCAACTTCCCACGATTTTCAAACGGCCATAATTTTTACGTACGATAATATTTTTTTAAAAAAAATTTGCATTATAAAAACGAACGTTTTATTCTCTTTAATTTGAGTATGGTATTGCCATAGTTTGTTTAAGTTATAAAAATAACATTTTATATATAGTTTCTTGTGGTCCAATTTTGATGATTTTGAATTAAATCGTGAACCAAATCATTAGTAATGGTATTTGTTGTCGAAAACTGAAACCGGAACGTTGAAATTTGAAACCAACCAAAAACGAATAATTACCAACGATTTGGTTCTGATTTGGTTTGTAGTTTGATAATAAACTGAGTTTAAAATAGAAATGATTAATCTAAATATACCAACAAATGGTTTCATGAAATCAAATAAAACAATAAACACTCATAAATCTATTAAGCGAATACCAAGGTCTGTGTTTCCCGTTGCATTGTGCGAGCACCCGTCTAGTTACTATAAATATGAAATGTTAAAATAAGAGATTTACCTATATTAATTATGAAAAGTATTTTCACACACAAAGTTACGAAAAGTTACGATTCAGTTGTTTAGGTGCTTAATTCATTTGTTCCTATGGTATTTTATTCTTACCACATTTTATTATTCTCTTTTTCTTCTCTTATGCTTCAAGTAAGTTTACCTTTCTGCCCTTGGAGTATGACTAAACTATACTTTTTCTTCCTTAGATTTATTAGTAATAACATAAATTAGCCCTTATACTTAAGTTTTAATTTTATAAACCCTATACAAGTTTATTATTATTATTATTATTATTATTATTATTTTTTTTTTTTTTGAACGGTGACTTTTATAAAATACACCAAACAAACACCACATTCAGCCCTTCTCCAAACCCGAAGAAAGGCCACAAAACCAATGAATTAAATGAAGTTAAAAGAACTCCAATTCGACCACATAACATTTTTAAAGTTAGACCTATACATGTATAAAAAAGCTCAAATGCTTTAGTGCTAATAATGATGTCTTCAATCCTCATCTCTTTAGCTTTGAAATTCTTCTTGTTTCTCTCTTTTCAAATACGCCAACAATCGATAGACATGATACCTTGGAGAGCCACTTGTTCTCTGTCTCACAAACCGACTTGAACATGAGACATTAAAAGTTCTCTCACTGAAGAAGCTGTAAACTGAGGCACTTTACACCACCGACTAACTCCTTCCCAAACCACCACGGCCACCAAATAGTTGGTAAAAATATGATCGGCAGATCACATAAATCACACTTACTTTTATGGACTTGAATATTACTACTCTTCAACTCTTTTATTGTTGGAATTTTGTTCAACTCGGCCCGCCTAACAAAAATATTACATTTTCAGGAACCCACTTACACCAATTATAAATGAAACCATTATTATCGTCTTGATTAGAACTCCACAAATGCTTTACCAACTTCACAAAGAAGACACCCGACGTATCTCCCATCCAAGACCAAGAATCGATATTTCCACTCCAAACCGACGCCGAATTTCTTTTTATGAAGCTCTCCCATTCTTCTCTTTCCGATGTCGACACCGGATTCCGGGCCCAATCCCACTTCCAAACAATCTAGTTATTTTTCCACCAAAACCGGTTTCTAACCTTGCATGCCTCCAACTTAAATAAGTTAAGAAAATCAACCTTGAAACTAGAGTTTCGTGACCAAATGTCCGTCCAAAATCTTATATTGCTTGCATTTCCAACCTTTCCTTTAATCAAATTCTGTAATCTCACCCCAGCTACCACCATCTTGTTCACCACCTTAGCAATATTCTTCCAAGTACCAGTTAAGCTATTATTCAATGGAACCGATTCCCAGCCTATTCCTTGTGAGTAAATAGATTCAATAAACCTATTAAAAAGCCCGTCTGTTTCCGTTTTGAACCTCCATACCCATCTAGCTAGAAGGGCAAAATTAACGCCCTTAAGTCTAGAAAGCCCAAGACCTTCACTCTCTTTAGTAACAACCACTCTTTCCCAAGCCACCCAATGGATTTTGTTCAGATTACCAGACCCTCCCCAAAGAAATTTTCTCATGATTCCTTCTAGGTTCTCTACCACTTTAAATGAAGCCTTAAGAAGGGAAAAATAATAAATGGGGAGACTTTCAAGCACAGATTTAGGGTGTGTTTGGTTGGGTCAGAATGAAGCCATTCAGAGGATAAATTCTGAATCGCTCAGATATGGATGTGTTTTGTTGCTTAAAATTAAACATCTTAATGGATCCACAAACCTCTAAATCATTCAGCTTTCACAAGTCGCTGAACCATTCAACAGACTAATATGCCCTTCACCTCCACACCATCTCCCCTCCCATTCTTCACCACTGATCTTCATCACCAATCTTCACCTCTGCATCATCGACCACCACCACCGCCGGAACCCGCCTCTCACCGTCAGACCTCGAACAAGACATCTATTCTGCTCCATCGATTCCATCTGTTTCTAACCAGGTTCAATTTCTATTTCTGATTCAATTGATTTCTATTCCATCCTCAATCGATTCAATATTCGATTCAGATTTAATTAATTTTTGATTTCTATTTAATCCATTTTTTTATTGTTTTCATTCAACTGATTCAATTTAATCGACTTTGATTCCATGGGGTTGGGTTTAGTTTCTTGTTTAATCATATGGGGCTGTCTCAATTTGTTTAGTTTGTGAGATATAAATATTTACTAAAAGGATAGATTCATAGTAATTTTTGTCAAATGTTTTTCAAATTGATGGATGCTTTTTTTTATCAATTTGTTTGTAAATTAATGGAACTTTAACAATCGATATTTACTAATTTATTGGTGTTGTAATAAGTTGTAAAAATGGTGCTATAATTGCTAAAAGATAGTGTTGTTGGTGTTGTAAATAGTGCTATGATATGCTGTTAATTGGTGTTGTAGTAAGCTGTGAAAATGGTGCTGAAATTTAGTGTTGTTAAGTGTTGTAAATAGTTTTGTGATATGCTGTTAATTAGTGCTGAATTGCTGAAATATGGTGCTGTAAAAAGTACTATTATTTGCTGTTAATTAGTGCTGAAATTGTTGTAATTTGGTGCAATAAATTGCTGTAAAATTGTGTTGTATATTTTGTGAAACTATGATGAAAGTTGTAGTAAAAACAATGCTTAAATATGTTGTAAGTGTTTCTTTAACCAACTACAAATGGGTCAAAAGTGGTTATGTATGAAATGAGTATATGGTAAACTTATATGGTTTGGTGATATAGGTGGACAATGGGTCGGACGAGTAATTAAGACGCTAAGGACCACAAGAACCCACGTAAGTGTTTCCATACAAACTTATTATAAAATGGCATTTACTAAATCGTTCAAGTTTGTAAGGTTCATTAAGGATATACGAATAGTCGATTTTGGGATATATAAATAGATGATGTTCTATGAGTTGAACTAATGAAGTCGAAAATTTACAGATACATATTTTTTTTAACCTTTGATTAAATTTTTATGGTGTACACTTGTACATGATTATAGAAACACTTATACGATATAATTATGTGTAGACAAGGCTTAGTCGTATTGCAGCTCGGGTATGAAGTCTCGGATCAGATCAAGAAGAATATTTTGCGTACGTTAATGGGAACAAAATCTTGTTTTTGTATTTATTAATGTTTTTGTTGCACTTAAATATAGTACACAATTATGTGTTGGAGGTTTTTGAAATAATTAACATATGAGTTTGTATTATCTAATTAACATTGGTTATTATAATGAAAGTTTGTTTGAAGATGTATTTTGGTTGGTTATAATGAAAGTTTTTGTCATTCAGTACAATTATTAGGAGTTATGACTAAACGTGTATATTTTATTAACCACAAAATAGTTTAAAGGGGTAAAATAGTCATTCTGCACAATCATTCAAATGTCCAAACAAACAACACTTTACTAGTTTAGCATTTACTGGTTCAGATTCTCTTAATCATTCAGACCTCTTATTGATTTAGCACTTAATGGCTCAACACTTGCCAAACAGCCCCTTAATCAAAGTCACTCGACCGCCTATAGATGACAAGTGAGCTTTCCATATGGAGATCCTTTTATTATTATTATTATTATTATTATTATTATTATTATTATTATTATTATTAGCTTTCTCCCCAAGTTTTCCTATTCTATATATATATATCTCATTGTACCTCTTTGTAATACACACCTATTAATGAAATCTCCATCTTTCTCTCTATATC
Source organism: Bidens hawaiensis (assembly GCF_021521415.1). Taxonomy (NCBI): domain Eukaryota; kingdom Viridiplantae; phylum Streptophyta; class Magnoliopsida; order Asterales; family Asteraceae; genus Bidens; species Bidens hawaiensis. The sequence goes on along the minus strand of NW_027499105.1, from coordinate 80,490 downwards.
TCTCTTTCAAATGTTTGGCTATTAGGCTTGTTTCACAACACATTATCAACACGAAGCTTTGACAATTTTCTATTAATCAAAGTGTTTCGTGTATCCTACAAACAATAGTGGTTGGTTGTTGCTATGACGACTTTGGTTATCTTCGGTCATTCAAAAGTTTTTAAAGGTACGTTGATTGCAACTTATGTTTTATTTCTACTTGCCAACAAATTAAATATTTTGTTTTGTATTAATTGTTGTGCGGTGGTTTAATTATTCTAAATTTTAATTGTGTGATTTGCATTGGTTTGGGCTGTCGTAAATTCTTTTTATGCCCATGCACCTCCAAGAAAACAAAACCGCTAAATAGAATGGTTTTTTTTAGAATTTTTGAACGAATAATTTTTATAATTAAGTGAATGAGATTCTATGTTTTCTTTGAATTTTCAATGATGTTAATTTGGGTAAACAAAATTTTAATGCCACATAACTACATGAGGAAGAATTCAAGATATTGTGTGAAATAACCCTATGCTGATTATATGGGATTCAGCCTCAAAGTTGATACAGTTTTGAACTATTGTATAAAAAATTATGGCTGATCAAGTTTTCAATATAAATTACAAAACTGGATTCTTCTTTGAATAGTTGATTTTGTTTTTTTTGGCTTTAAATATAGGGATAAATAAGAGATAAAGATCCACACTGAGTTATTGTAGGAATAAAGCATCAACAATGATTTTAAAACCAAATAGATTTTTATGCATCGGTTAAGCTATAAAATATTTGATGCAAACTACCAAGTAAATTGTATTCATATTGTATTGTAATATTAATCATTAATTTTGTATAATCACAAACTTTACAATCAGATTTTAAAGATAAGCAAAAGAATTTTTACTATTAATTACATGCTATTTTGTGATTATATCTTGAGAGATTGATAACTTACAACTAATTACAAATAAATTCTTAATAGAACGTACTGGTAATCAATATTTGAACAATTTTTATGTGATTGCCATATAATTATTTCCTATTATAAAACGTATATATATGATGTGTATATAAACTTACTATAAATAATGAAAAGTTTTATATGTTAAGAATTTGAAGTATATGATCCTAAAAAATATATTTTATTATCTTATAAATGTTCTACATTACAAGGATAAACTTTTTAACAATATTCTTTTTCTTAAAACTAACAAAAAGTCGAACAAGTTATGGTGTCTAAGAACTAATTTTGATTATAAGAAACTAGATTATGATATTTGGTTTATATGTTGTAATCCAATTTTGTTAGAAAGAGTGACGTAGCCACGTAACCGACTTCTAAAATAAAATTAACCAATGTTAAAACAAATTATTTGATTTCTTTTGTGAAATTATATTTTAGTAGATGATCATAGATTATTATTGAACCATCATATGGTTATTTGTATATGCTAGATCCCCATATGAATTCGGAAACTTTGATGTACATGTATTTTATATTATTTGCTTTTGATATCACGAATTTGGCAACTATAGATTTAAATAAAACGTTTTGTTTTTAAGTGATTTAAGTTGTGATAACATTGTCTTCCAAGATTTTATAATTCATTTATATACCATCATGTCTTATATAATTTGTCTTTATTACATACTTCGTTTTTTGAGATGTTAATAAAGTTTACATAGACTGAAGTTGGTTGTTTTCTTATCATTCTTATTAGAAAATGTATAAATATGTTTATGACACCGCAAGTGTCCCTAAATATTATTGTAGACTTACAGAAAGGTCTTTGGATTTACAACCAATAAATCTCACATAAGTCGATCATGTAATTATTTTTCAATTTATATTATGTGAAAAAGATAATTTGTCACACCTAAAATATACTCTTCAAGTGGCGATATTATTATGAGCATGAAGGTTTAAAGCAACTTCATATATGTGTGTTCAAGGAAATAATGAAGAACATTGAAACTTGTTTGATTCTAATTCATTTCTTGAAGTGAATGTGACAATAGAAATGATCATTATATATATCATGATCACGAACATAAGTGAGGAAACTCTAATGATGGTCATGCTAATAATGAGATTGACCACCACAAGTGGCAAATGTATTGATCATGTATGAAAACAAATTATGGCAACATAAAAGTGAAATCACATGATCACGTGAGAAGATGATACAATGTTCTCTCATAAATATAGTCATGTATTAAAGAAGTATAATACATATACGATCATAAATCTGACGTTTATGGATCATGATTATCTAATGGCACGACCGGTTAGACCACACCGAGTCAATGATGTGAAATTTGTTGAGGAACCATAAATTGTTCCTAATAATATTACATGTAATATTGATCTCAAGGGAATTATTTATTTACCAACTAAAGGAGGGTGTGAATCCCTAAATGTTATGGAATTGAGAAAAGGATACGCATATCCTAACATGATACCATTTAGTGTTTTCAAAATCGATGCATCGTCTAAATGGTTATCAAGATCGCAACTTCATGTTTGCATGATCTATGGCTCAGCTAATAAGATAGCAAACATCTATTCTAGATTGGTAAATTTACATTCGGTTATAATAATGAATTTGATTCCCAAGTTATAATGATCATTGGAATAAGTGTTGAACTTCATAACTTATGTTCTTACATAAATTGTTTTGTTAAATACGTTTACTCAACGTCTATAATTTATTGCAAAGGCAATATCACAAGAACAAAGGTTCATGTTTGAATTTGAGTACATATGATGTTACATGTCTTAGAAACTAATCCACATCAAGCCAACAAGTTATGATACTTCCTCCCCATTATAATTGGTTTTTAGTCAGTAACCAAGAATTTCTCATCTTATATTTTGTGGGTGTTATATATTGAAATTAATCCACCACAACACACAAAGATGATACCACAAAGGAAGTTGGGAATTTATGTTGGGTATTAAATATTATCTATGATTAAATACTTAGAGCCATTAGTGAGATATTTGTTTATGGCTCATTTCACTTTAGTGAATTAACATTCCCAACAGTAGGGGAGATATAAAGTAGTTGGATATATGAGCTATAATGAATTATTATTAATCCTCAAATTAAGTGATGTGAACAAGAAGCTCAAAGAATAATTCATTTGAAATGATTATCGAATCAATTACCAGACATGTTCACTGACCTAAAAAGAGTGACTAAGTAAGTCAAATAAACCAACTACTTATGCTCCAATTGATCTTAGTGTCCAGAAGGGCAATCACATAATGATAATGAGTCTACAACACGTCTAAAACGTGGTAGACCAATCGATTCCAAAAGCAAAATTTCCTCGATAATTGGAGCAGGTAATGAAGATGGTCAAGTCGAGGTGCAGTAAAAGGTCTCTTGAATGAGATTAGACATGATGGTTCTTAAAGAACCTTAGGTACCTGAAAACAAAGAGCTCTCAATAAATTATATTGTATCATGTCTACAAAGATATATGGAATCGAAATAAAGTCGATGTCGCTATACTTTTATATATATAATTAACGCTTGAAATGATGATGAGGATTAAGGTTTTAAATCTGCCTATGAAAAATGATTGGCCAAAGTGGAAAGACGCAAGCATGGCAGAGTTGAATTCTCTAAATAAGGAAAGTTTTTGGACCAGCAGTCCATACAACTAAAGTTGTAAAATGTGTTAGATACAAACGGGTCTTGTATGTGAGTTATGAAAATTCAATCAAATTATATAAGGAAAAATTGATAACACAAGGATTTTGCAAAGACCTATGAGTGATTATTAGGAGACGCATTCTCCAATGGTGGAAACAATGTCTTTCCAATACCTAAATAGTGTAACAACTTGGATTTCTCATATATTATTTTGTTAACCAAAACTCGACCCGTATTATGTTCGGGAATTATTATCGGTAAACTTATCACGATTATCAAGTAACTAATATTTTATTAAATTGTTTATTATAGTTAATTATTATATATAATTAAACTTTGAAAAATCTAAAATTCCTATCCTAAACTAAACTCTAACCCATGTTTGTTTCCACCCTAATTGTACGGGGACCAATATGCAAATATTTATAATTTTCGTATCAAACCCATAAACCCGTTTTAACCTAACCATATCCGTGACCCGTTTTGCACACCCGGATGCCCGAACCACTAGCTTGGACCACAATTTACGTCTTAAACATAGAAATTGGATTAATGATACTAATTCCCTTGCTTGTTTCGGCCTAACAAACTGCTTAATTAAGTTAATTAGATCAATTTGATTCGTTATACATATTTAACCATAGCCGACACCCTTTAATCATGGATCTATATCATAACGCGTATGATAATTCAATTCAACGCACATACAAAACCCCATTACCAGCGCGCAACTAACCTCTATATCTAATTGCCTCACGTTGTTGTTCAATTGGTTTTCTTGTTCTCGTCTGGCCGTCCACTGTAGTGTCGATTTAACCCAGTTCTGATCACTTTCAGAGGTAATTGTTTATATGGTTTCCATCGCAATGACGTGTAGATCTTTAGCCCTAAACTTGTTTTGATGAATTATACACGATTTGATCAATTAGATATTCTAGGGTTTATATAGAAACTGGGTTGTCTGAGCTTCTGGTTATTTTGTTTCTGATTCATCTTTTAACCATCTAGCACACCAGCTCGCTTGGCTGGTGAGCGTGTTATTGGATCACAGGGCTGGAGGGCACGGGTTTGAGTCCCTCCAGACCCGTTTTTGGGGTTTTTTTTACATAATTCATTTTTCTTTTAGCTTGTATAATAATATATCTAATAATCTATATTCTATTATCTATATAATATTAATCGGTATTTTGTCTAAATCGACATAGACTATTCGTTTTTCTGAACTTTAGTTAAAACACACACACACACACACATATATATATATAATAGATTTTTGAAATTTGATAAATGTTAAAGGGTTTTAATTATGTATATATTATACCTTATTATTTTATATAACTAGTTGGTCAAGTATTTTATAAAAATCGTATTTCATATAAGTCTTATTATTTATTATTTATCTATTATTTACAATAAGTCTTTATTAATAATAAAAATATGTATTAAAAGTATTTTAGTTTAAAATAAATATGTTAAAACAATCTCTTTGTATAATTTATCCAACAATTTTATAAATATTTATTCAAGTATTTTTTTTATGTATTTCATATAATTAAAATCATGTTTAATACAATGAAACTTTGATAATAAAGTTATAATAAATCTAAGTAATAAAAAGTTTTGTAAAGATTACACTCGATCTTTAAACCCGAACCTCTCTCTAGATTTAGATTCTTTATTCAATACGTATTTATTCCGTAATTATTTGTTACTTAGGATTCGCGTCGGTAATTTCCCGAAGCGCGTGATTTCCGCGAATCATCATTCCTAATATTTCTCCTTACACTTTTGTTCGTCTATCGAGGTGAGTACCACATTCCCCTCTTTTTACTCGTTTTCATACTGTTTTGGGGACATATGCGTAAAACTTATATTTCTCATATATACTTATACTCAAAACTGCAACTATTGTCTTATGTGTTAACAACTTATACCTTACTTGTTTATGTGCTTACATGCTTTACGTGAACCGCATTCGGAGAGGTCCAACATAATCTCATAATAGTATGATCATACGCCAGTCGTTATAGCCTTTGTGCTTCTCGACATCTCAGTTATACTTGCTCATTTGGTTAATTTGTTATTCTCATATGACTTGTTGCAGCTACGTATTTTGTTATATATATATATATATATATATATATATATATATATATATATATATATATATATATATATATACAACCAAACTGGTGTGTTGCTCACTCAACATGTGTTGTTGACAAAATTCTATTTTAAACGCATATGCAGGTTATCGTAGAAATTTAATGCAGGTTGGTGAAGACTTAGTGAAGAATTTAAGTTAGAAATGATACGATCAAGAATTTAATTTGTAATTCTTGTTTGTTTAATAAGCTGTATTTTTGTACTTGAATTATTTGAAATTATTAAATAGATATTGAAACTTATATTGTGCATGATAGTAACCTTGAGAGCTGTGACAATCAGTTCGCGCCCTGGCATTTCCGCCGTAGGTTGGGGTGTGACAAATTGGTATCAGAGCCGAAGGTTTAAGATAGGTCGTTAGTGGTGCCTTAGTAACATGCTTAGGAGCCCCATATGTGCTTATTTGTTTACCTGATTTGTTCTATTTGATTGTTTACAGCTTATGTAATTACTTGCTTGATTAAGTACTTATTTAACTGTTTATTTAATTGTTTATTTTATTGTCATGCACACACACACACAACTCCGAAGCTATGCTTCACTCTCAAAATATTTTATTACTCCGAGACCATGTCTCATCCTCAAAATATTTTTATAACTCTGAGGCTACGCCTCAACCTCAAAATATTTCTATTTAATTATATTAAGTTTTTTTTATTAAAGGAAATTTTGTTGAGAATTTCATAGCTTTGTTTTTGCTCCTACTTTAAACGTTCAACGTATTCGGCTGAACGTTTACACCCTTTATTGCGTTTTATTGTTTTCAAAATGTCTAGTCGGGTGTAAAACCCATGGGACGCCATGGACACGCCAACAATGCATTTGCACAATTCGTTATACCTGCGATGTTTTGTTGGAAAATTATCATCCGTTATGATACACAAGGTGTTTCAACTACTTATGTTTGAGTTCGTTTATTTGTTATTTAGTTGGTCGGTTAAATCGCAATGTAACGCTCATGAGAAGCCAACTTACACGTTTGTTTTGGTTTTGGTATGCTAAAAAGTTGGGGAAACAAAATGCCATGGAAAGCTCATGGGAAACCCAACACATCGAAGAACATTCGTTATTTGTTTATTTGATTTTATACGAAATGATTTATGACTTGATTTAATTACTCAATTATTCTATTATTCAATTATGCAATTTATCAATTCCTTACTTACTAAATCATTTTTGAATCAAGATCTATTGATTCGATCTATTCATATACTCAACATTTTTATTCTTCTGATCGGATACAAATTCTCCATTTATCAAAACCCGGTTATCATAAGCCAATCAAAACAATTTACACTCTATCGATTTTCACATATTCATCTAATCACATTATTATAATATCAACACCTCAAGTGATTTAAATAATATAACACAATTTAATACTCATGATATCATATACATAAACCATTAAACATATTTTAAGCATTCAACCTCAAATTTTAATTCGTTAAAAACATATTAAACTTTGATAAAACTTTTCTCTCATCAAATCAACTTATCGATTATCGATTTAGATTCTAACTTATCCTTAAGTTATAAATAAAAATCAACATAGCATATCTAAGTTTCGTTTTACACAATAACTCATATGAAATCTAAACAATTATCCAATTTCCTCATTAAATCACATCTTTATTAATCTTAGAATGTTTTTTTTTCAACATTAGACAACATCAATTATTTATTCTATATAACCGCCTCATGACCACATGTTTAGTCAAGGAGATAGCTCATGCGATCTCTAAAATATAAACTCAATTTCTAACACGTAAATACAATCAACTAAATCTTTTTCATTAAACTAAATTGTTGGTAATTTTGATCCATTTACCCCTACTCATTCTTATGACAATAATAATAACAAACGCAAGTCTAAACATAAACTATGTGCCATTAATCAAATTAGCAACCAATCTCACATAGCGTCTCAACCATGAAACTTTACGTCAAAATCCACTCGTTACGCTTCACTTGCCACTATCACTATTCAATTTAACCCTCATATCATTTTGTACCCCATGTAATCGTTCGATTATATTTTTAATACTTGCCACGTACCACAAGACGTTCCACAACTATCTATGCCACCAAATTCTAAAGCCTATGCTACGACGTTTTCTCCAATTTCATACCTTTCTACCTATAATTACTAACTATGGAAGTCTTAATCACCTACGCCATGTGTGTTCTCGATCCAATCGTATTCAACAAGCTCAAAATTTCCAAACTTTTTTTTTATTATTAAAACCTACTTTGCAACCTAATCAAAATATTTTAATTCAATCAACTTCAATGATTCAAATTTTTATAAATCTAATTAATCAAGTTATGTTAAAACAGATAAATCAAATCAATCATAACTAAGTTTATCAAAGAATATGTTTTTGTCATTTTATCTAAACATATTTTATATTTCTCGGTCATTCATTATAACAAATATTTATTTAATATTTGAATTTAATTTTTTTATTCTAATAGCTTATTGATTTTAAGTGATTATGCTCATACAATAAAATCTATCTTTTCAAAATACAACTTTCTATAATACTGTACTCCTAGTTTATTTCCTGACCTCTCATTTAATAACTATTTACGCAATGTACCCCATCATCTTATAAACTTTTACTTTTAATCCTCATGACGCAATTCCTCTTACTTCTTAAGACAACATTGTTATCTCCACATAATTAAACATTTTACTATTCTTATGATTCCCTCAATTTATCCTTCATCTTATAAATATTCCTCATTTTTTATCGCTAAAATGTCTCATTCAAGAAACCACCGTCATCCTCGACATCAATCTTTTTGATTAAAATAATTGCATAAATATTTCATCAAATTTTGATGTTTGCATTAACCCATATATGGATTTTATTGACTTATAGACTAAATGTTCATTAACCTTCAGTTTATAACATTTAGGTTGTTCTACGAGCATGTAGATATGTAAGTCAGTTATTAGGGAAAGTTGTTTTAATGTTCTTCTAACGTAGCTCTTTAACTATTATAAGCTACTTGAACAGTGATGATCCTCAAATAAATGTTCTATAATATAGGTTATAAGATTCTTTGATGATTTATTCCCTTTTGAATCTAACCTTTTATAATCAATTATGCTTCTTAGTGTCTTAACGTTTGTGTTAGGATTTAGTTTAGTTATGAACTCCTTTAGGTGATTCAACCAAATCTCAAAACGTTAGCGACTTATGGAGTCAATTATGATTGATGATAATGGTTTAATTATAAGGGGTATGATCATTAAACTTTCCAACTTCCAATTCAACTTTAGTTAGGGAGGTTACATAAGCATCAAATTTAGTAGGTTTTAAAACCTATATGACCTCCTAAGTTGATTATTGGGTAATTTTAAAAGTCTCAGTTTTATGGATTAGCTCTTAGTTAGGTTGCTATCATTTTCAGTATTCTAAGTGTGTAAAATTTGGCGCAGTATGGTGTACAAGAGGTGTAATTGGAGTAAGATTCAATATCTCTCTTCCCCCCTCCCCCCCCCCCCCCCCCCCGCCTCTTGTACTTCTAACAAGTCATTATAAATACTTTTACTGCTCCCACTGACCTTAGAAATCTTTAGGAAATTAGCATACTTAGGGTCAGTATTTAAAGACCAATAGATTCTAACACAGAAACAAGTTAATAATATAAGTTGTTGCAGTTTCTCTTGGTGAGGATTAATTTAGTAAGAAATCTGAATTTGTCCACGTTTAAGCAACAATGAAACTTTTGTAAGAGTAATAGTAAATTCTAAAGAGATAATGGAATAGTGTTATGATGGAGCAGTGTCTTGTACAAGAGGTGTATTTGAGATAATATCAAGTTTTCACTCCCCCACCTATTGCAAATCTTGTAAGTTATGATTGAGACACTTAAGGCTCCCACTGATCTTTAATATATCTAGGAAAAATACAAGAGAAGTTTCAATGATGTACATGACGTGGGAATCATATATATGTTAGACTTGATTTGATTCCATTAACGTCCAGATGTCATAATAAACTTAAAGGACATATTTAGAAGAAATCGTATTAAGCATATATGAACGGATCTCTTTAAGACCGCGGACCATAGAATACTGATTAGATACAAGTAAATAGCATTTTAAATGATAAAAGAATTATTTCTGAATATTTCGTTTGAATAAGTTTCAAGAATGTCAGTGAAATATAACTTATGGTGGGCCCATACTTATTCCTTAAGCAAAGTAATGTTTAGGGCATTTAACACAGGATTTAAAATCACTAAGAATGAGATTATATGAAAAATCACCCTCATCAACCATGTCATGATTTCTCATGAAATTTGGTTTTAATAGATGAATATTATATGTCTCATTTGTCTTTCGTTAAATTTTTATTTGCATTATAACAAAAGTTGTGAAAGTATACATTATCATCTAGTTCTATTTTATAAATGTTTCAATCCAGATATTGATAACAAATAATATAAGAGTTTAAGGTAAGAGTGACTTTATGTTGGCTATACAAACCTTATAACTGTCATAATGTAACTTAAGTATTGATACTAAATTCTGATTAATCTTCAGAATATTTAGGGTATCATAAAGTGTAATTAAAAGACAGTTTATCATGGTTCTAATAACCTTAACGTTTAAATTTGTCACTTACACTCATGTTAGTTATTTGTTGATTTCGGGTAAACATATAGAACTAGACTCAACAAATCATGTGTTAATGGGAATATTAGGATCAGTAGACTTATATATCATTATTATACAACTATCAATTTTAGCCAGTTGTTCTTTTGAATTATGGATAGTCTTGTAATGTCTATGCCTAATCTAATGGCATATTTTTGCAATGGGACTTCTCCTTAAGAAACCTAAAGCTGAAAGTAGTACTTGTATTTTGTCTATAAACCTTAGAATTATCCTCTTTTAGGTTTTAGTGGTAGTGAGTTGAATAACATCTTATTTCTATCACCAGACATTTCTTTTCGTGTACATATGTTGCTGATCAACACACTCATTTTCCTTTGTTACTTCTGAGTGTTATAGTTGATTCGTAAGGCACCAAATTGTACAGCTGAAAATTTTAGTATGTAATGTACTAAAAAAATGTATTTATTTCCATGTATAAGCCCTTAATTTTATGGGTAATGTTTACATTATGATGTATTCGGTAATGCCATTTAACCTTATAGTTAGAATTTTCAAGAAAGAATGCATGCATCTTATGAGTTATATTGATTAGTCTTAGGAAAAACTAAATCAAGAATAACTCTAGTGATAGCATTTATTTAAATAAATTATTGATTATCATTATTATAAGAGACATTATGATTGACGCATCCCATTTGTTATGCTCTAGTTTTTAATATAATGATTGCTATTAGAAAGAGCAGTAGGATAGCCATATCATGTCTTAATGAATAATTAAAATTGAAAAGAGCTAAATGTTATTAAAACTCTTTATGAGACAAAATTCAATTGTATATTAGAATTAGAGTGGATGATTTGGATGATATCGTTATTTATGAAAGAAAATATAGTGAGTAATATTACGGGATATTAAAATAATATAGATTAAAGTTTATGATCATTAGATTAATGAAGGATCATTAATATGAGGATCATTATATTTTATTGAAGATGCGATATGTCTATTATTAACATCAAACTAATAGACTATAATTAATAGTTCTACTTAAACAAAAAATAAATCACCTTTGGGCAGAATTAAAATTTATTTAAGTATATGTGCAAAACAATTATAACACATCACCTTTAAGCTGAAGTGAGACAATTATTTTAATTATGCACGAGCTAGTTTTGCTAAATGAAAATGTCACAAATCACATTTGGGCAGAAGTGAGACATTTGTATCATGTTAGGCAAAACTAACAAAAGCTTTTCAGTTATACTTGAGGTAACTCATCACCTTAGGGCATAAGTGTTACATCAAAAGTTCATTCAAGTTAAGCCTTTATGTTTTGTAAAATTTTATAATATTTAAGGTTTACAAAACATTTAATTAGTTAATAGCGAAAAATGTTTAGAGTAAGGATTTTTAAGTTTCCGGTAGGACCTTATTTTGCGGAATTAGTTCTCGGAAATTTTGGGTTCCCGAGAATTGCCAGTTTCCGGCTTTTAGTGGGTATTTCAGTATTTGAGTGTTTACTTGATTTTATGGAGTTTTATGGAAAATGTTGATTCCGGTATTAGTGAGTTTTCGGGTTTATGGGTTATGACACCAAACCATTTTGGAAACTCATAAACTCTTAGAACACATAAGCTATTTTAAGCCCATAATACATGATTTTTAAATAGCCCGTGAACCCGTAAACTGGTTTAAGCTCTTAACCCATGATCTTTATTAACTAAATTAATAATAATAATAATAAGATTTGGTTCAAATCTTTTTAATGAGTAACAATTATATTTGTTTCCTATTTTAAGGGAATTCAAATCTTTTAAGAAAATATTTAAACTTCGAAGTTATCCAAGATTTGAAAAAATATTTCCTTAAATAATCATTAACAAATTTTAATCTAGATTTTGAGCAAACATATGTATAATTTTCAATAAGAATGATGAGCACGAAGAACATCATCGAAAAATTTAACAATTAAACATAAAAAAAACTTGGAATCGAAATCTTTAAACATGAAATTAACATATTTTGAAAATATTAGAGTTTACTAAATATGAATTTTAGCGATTTTAAACAGTTTCATGTATTGTTTTCGTAATAGAATATGAAAAAAAAGAAACCTAAAAAATTAGGGTTTATCAAGTTTTAGTCCATGTCTTCTGATTCAATTCCAGATTTACGGAAAACATGAAGAACTAATTAATCAACATCACTCTGATGCAGCATGTTGATCAGTTCTTCATGTAAGTAATATAAAACATGATAAATATCAAACATATGAACCTGTTACAGCATGAAGAGTAGTAACCGCAACAGGGTATGATGTAGTCGACATGCTTGTCATCTTGATCGAGTTCCCTTTTAGGATGTATAGTTAAGGATGGTTAGGGTTCTTGAGAGGAACCCGGTTTAGAAGAGAGATGAGACACATGATTTACTTATGTATGTGAGATTAGGTTATGATGTTAATTTATTCTCTCTATATATACACCCAAGGGGAAACCCTTTATCAGCTATTAAAAGTAATATGGTCCATCAACAATTACCAAGCTAATATATATTAAGGTATAATTAATTATTTTGATCTATTATTATATAAATGATAATGATGGCCATATAAATAAATATATGAAATATATTTATTCTTACAATTTAAAAATCAAATCATTAACCACAAAAACTAAGTGAAATTAATCAAACTGAACAAAACCGATGATTATGTTTAAGTGAATTTGATTAACTGATCATTCGGTTATTGTTACGACTAATATATCTTCGTGAACCGACTTTAACCAAAACCAAACTAAAACTTGTATGCTTGTGTTTTTCCAAAATTTAATCGCTTTATCAATATTTTATAAGTCGATTTCTATATTTGACATTTATATTTATGCTGCAACCGTTTATAACATAACCTCTAACACCAAAACCGAGTTTGAAACCAACATATTTAAGTTTCAAAACTTCATAATTGAGCTTGGAGCACCATAACCGAAGCATTTACAACTAGGACAAAGGAAAAACATACATTGGAGAATTAATCAAACCTAACCGAAATCATCAATGACCGACAGTTCACCGACCTTTCGTTTACTGACCATTTGACTATGTTTATGGTTAAAAAAATCTTCCATAACCAAAACTCGGTTAAGGCTATGATTAAGCCTTCATAACCAACCCGACTTTGCACACGCCGAATCTCGATAGTGTGTAAAATGGTGTTCCATCCCAAGAGGTAGGTACGATATGCAGGGCCGGCTCTTCAGGTGTGCGAGCCGCACCCTCGGCCGAGGGATGTTTTCTTTTTTTTGCCAAAAATTTTTTATACATTTTTATATGTATTTTAAAAAATAAACCTTATATAACATACTGAATACTAATCATCTTAAAATTATCGGGGCCAATTCTTTTTTATTCATATAGTTTAGGTTATTAGCCCTAAACCAAAAACCATCTGGTAATTAATACTATAAGAGCTTCACGAATTATCGGTTAGTTGTTAGCTAATACTGCATGTATTTGATTTTATTACTATATTTTTGCTATATTTATTGTTATAATGTTAATGTCGTTTACACAAATTAGCTTATATATTACGTTAGTCGTTAGGGTCTGCGAGCCTTTTTATTTCGGTTAAACCAAGGCATATATAGTCTCAAAGACGTCCTGACAGTACACTACCGATCTCATTCTTAACACTTGCCTTCTTCCCTCACTGACTGTCCCTGACTACAAACTGCCATTCACGTCTAGTTCTTGATGGTTCATAGACCCTTTTTGAATGTGCTTTAAGGTAATGTGCACGGGGAAGTTCCTTAACTGGTTATCCATCCAACTACCGGTTTATTCATTATGATAATATCAACTACCTATATTATTTAGCAAAATTAAATTGCATTTAATAATGTAATAATTTGAAACTTTAAGAAGCCATTAAAACATTTTAATCCGGTGGGTGGACATGTCCCCTTCAATCTTTGCCAACTTTCCCAATAAACACTTAATCCCCGTGCCAATGAAGCTGCAACAAAGGAGTTGTTAAACTAATTACTTCAACTCCAAACACACAAACACACACACTCAAATCAATCATGAGTGTTGGTAAACTTGCCACGGCTCTTTCAGTAATCTTCGTCATATCCGTCGTTGCACTCGTTGGTGAACTCCTCTACATCCTCTGGCGCCACCGCTCCTTCCGCCATCACTCCACCCCAACTCCTCATACCCACAGCCACCATGAAAACCCTAATTCCTCCATCACCGAGGCTGCAATATCAAAGGAGTTGTTATACTTCTCTGCTTGAAACCCCATCAAGAACTTGATCCCACGGGAACACCTAACAAGGACAAAGATCATGAGTCATCATCCGATGACCAGGAGGTTGATCATGTTTTTAAAATGTTGGATGCTAAAGGACCTGCTAGGTTTCTTTGTACTATTAAGGAAGAAGATAAAGAAGAAGTGGAGTCAAAGCCTGATGTTGACTGTTCAAATAATCAGATTACTGAAAGTGTATGCTTGGCAGTTAACCGAGATGATGGGATTACTAAGACGGTGTTCTCTACGCCGTGTGATTCACCAGTGTTCTTTACACCGGTAGGATCACCGTCACGAGAGTTTATGGAGTCGGAGTTTGTTGTCTCGGTTTATGAAAGATATTATGATATTAAACTTGTGGAGAAGATAGTTCAGCCACTTGATGCTAAACAACTGAAGTATTTCAAAATGTATTATTAAAGTGTTATAGTGTATGTGATGATATGAATATTATTAATCGTTATGCTATTTTATGTTGTTACTTTATGCTATTTATTTTGTTTGTCTTGATAGTTGAAGTTCAAAACTTCAAATTGTAAAATCAAGTCGAGGGTTTACATTCGTTAGGGCTTTTGGAACGTATTAGTTGTTTAGACTTAAAAGAAATTTTGTGAAGTAATTAACAGTTTAGGTGGATTCCTATAATGTCCCACTATATACAGGACAAACCCGAAACCGAGTTTATAAGTAGGAGATTCGAAGGGTAATTACTTCTTCTCTCATAAGAAAGTGATATAAGGATTAACAAAAGTTCTAACACACGGCAGAAGTGACAGCGTGAATGGGAATTCGACATAATGTGCCATGATACTGCCTAGACTTAATTTAGACTCCCTACATTAAACGAACAATTGTGATGATTGTAAACATACTTCTCAAACAGACATGAGGGTTCAGTTAATCACGACCGTTCAGTAGAGTATGAACAATCACAGTCAATTATTTTACTAGTTTCGTATGGTGTTAATGTGTTATTCTTATAGGTGTTAAGCCAAACTACATGGAAAGGTGTTACAATAATAGAACACCGATGAAAGATAATCAAGATGCAAACTCCAAATGATTTCAATGTTATTGGCGAACAAAAATGATTACATTACAAGAGTTAGAAATGCAGTTTAACATTGATATGCTTTGTACATTCATTGAACACTTGATTTCGATCAGGAGAATTGAACTGCTCCTTGACTGTCACATGTTGTCACAAAACTGGACTTTGGATGGAGGTTAGTCTACAGGATTAAAAGTGAGACAACTTTCGAAGATAGTCAATGAAAGTCATTCTTTTAAAGGACATTGTTCATAATTTGAAATGGTTTAAAAGACAAAATTCATAATTTAGTTCTACGTTATTCATATCTATATAGATGAAGAGAAGAACCAAATATTATTAGGGGCAACTCCTCTTGTTATGACTGATATTTAACGACACTTTGTTTTGTCTCAAACCCGTTATCTTTATTTGGTTATTGGAGCAGCAAGTAATGAAAAATACACTCTTTTTTGTTTAATTTGCATATATGATCGTCTTTAAAATAAGTTGAGAATTAAAATGCTTCCTTATAAGTTACACCTTTCTAGCACAATGCATACTTTGGTGAATCACAAATTAAATGTGAAATTTCTGAAATTTAATGTAGCATGCCTTAATCAGCATCTTAATCAGCATAGTATGAACAAATTAAATATACTTCAGTGTGAGGAAACAAATTAATTAAAAGTTAAATTACGTAAAATACATATATGATCACTTGATTAGCACAATATCAACACACGGATTCTAGTAAAAAGCATAAATTCTCAAAGTTTGTTTACAATAAAGATGGAAAATTCGGTGAGTGATAACTAATAGTATTTTGAATTTTAGCACGAAAACATGGTTAAAGAAAAAATTAATGGGTTTTGTATTTC
This sequence comes from Bidens hawaiensis, assembly GCF_021521415.1. Classification (NCBI taxonomy): domain Eukaryota; kingdom Viridiplantae; phylum Streptophyta; class Magnoliopsida; order Asterales; family Asteraceae; genus Bidens; species Bidens hawaiensis. Next base: position 63,826 of record NW_027499105.1, on the reverse strand, counting down.
CTATATAAGAGCATTCACAGTCCATTCCCCATCCATATCCCTATAATTACACTACAAAACACTACATTTTTTTTCCTGTTTAATTAAATAATAATTTTTATATCTTTTATTATTACAGTTTTCTCTCTTCTCTACTCACAACCTACTTAACAAATATTAAAAAATAAATAGGGGCAAACAATGTTCCCTAAATGTTTCCCCAAATTTACAAAAATCACTACATTTCTCTCTCCACCCTATAATTTACACTCACAACCATTCAAAACTCTACCCTATAATTTACCAATCCCCTCACATAATTATGGGGGATGGGTTGGGAATGCTCTAAAGGATGCATGTGTGGCATAGTGCATCTATAACCCTATAATTTGTTATTAATAAATACATATCAAAGAGCTTAAAGAAAAATGAAGCAAGAAATTGTGGTTTTAATAGCGGGAGCAGGACCTATCGATATTGCAACATCAACGTGCCTCAATCTTCTTTCTATCCAAAATATTATTCTTGAAAGAGAGGATTGTTATGCATCTTTATTGCAGAAAAAACTTATGATCGTTTGAAGCTTCAGTTAGCCAAAAACTTTTGTGAACTCCCTCATATGGTATTTCCTTTGTCCACACGCACATTTGTACCCAAAAATATGTTCAATACTTGAAAAACTATGTTTATCATTTCAAGGTAAGCCCATTGTACTAGCATAGTGTCAAGAGTGCATGGTATGATAGGATTACGCGAAAATGATTATTACCGCCAAATATAGGGTTTGGGGTTTGGTCGAGGAGTATGTAGGTGAGTTTCTTGTGGTAGCAACCGGTGAAAACAACGAAGGCTTTATTCCTAACATATATGGTTTAGACAACTTCAAAGGGCTACTCATGCACTCTAGTGAGTAAAAGATGGAAAGAAATTTGGAGACGAAAAAGTGCTTGTTGTTAGTGCTGGAAATTCTGGCATGAAAATTGCATACGATTTGTGCAACTGGGGTGCTCAAGCATCAATTGTTATTCGTAGCCCGGTAAACACATTAACGCTCTCCCGCGTAATGTTTAAATTTGAACTAGTGCATTAACATAAGAAATATTGTATTTGGTATCTTCTAACATTCAAGTTTTGTTTATTGTATTAGATACATGTGCTTACCAAGGGGTTAGCACAACTGGGAATGTATTTATGACAAAAATATTCGATACACTTTCATGGATAAGATGGTTTTAATGTTGGGCAAATTGTTCCTATGGAGATCTTGGCAAATATGTAATAGAGAGGCCGTGTAAAGGGCCATTTAGGCTTAAAAAAGAAACTGGGCGGTCACTTGTTATTGGCGTTGGGACAATTTCAAAGTTTAAAACATGAGAGATTGAGGAGAGCATCATGTTTATCTTTAAACATCAAGCAAGAATTGAATGACGATTAATAATTTTTTTTATTTATAATGTTATGCCGGAAATTAAAGATATAAAAGATGATCATATTAAATTAAAAAAAGGTCAAGAGAGACAATTTGATGCCATTGTGTTTGCTACTGGCTTTAAAAGCATCGTCCGCAAATGGCTTAAGGTAACGAAAAAGTTACCTCATTTTGTCACACTAACATCTTTATTTCTTTTTTTAATGTAAACATTTTTTATTTATTTAACTATGATTACGGAGGGCTCTTTAACAAGAAAGGAATGCCAAAGCATAAAAGTCTGAACCATAGGAAAGGAGAACATGGCCTTTATTGTGTTGGATTTGTGAGTACCGGATTATCTGGTATCTCAAATGACGCCAAGGACGTACATTGCTAATGATATTTTTCAATTTGTTCATCGAGCTAATTAAGCTCGTATCAAGAATACGTGGGTATGAATGATGTTGTGTTATATGTACCAATTTAATGAATTTTCAATCCAAATAATTATTTCTTCTTAATTACGCCTTTTAATCGTTACATATTTTAAAATTTTGAGTGGACAATAAACCTATTACCATGTTTACATATGCGGATCTCGTCACTTTGGTTGAATACCTTTTAAGCTAATTTTTATTTGAATGAATGATAATTTATATTAGGGACAAATAGCATGAAAGTTCGTTTAAGAATTCTTAATAGGTAAGAGATACATGGAAAAGTAAGGTGGTACGCATATGAAATGATGTTAGAGATGAGACCTTCACTAGTGATATGAGATGAACTTCACTGCATTGTGGCGAAGACACATGGGAAATGTCGAGTGCAACAAATAGCATCTTTTTTTGTGTTGTTTCATACTGAAAGCATAATATGACAATTTTGAACGAACCCAATTATTTTTAACAGCCGAAAAAGAAAAGAAAAGGAATTGAACTCATTTACTAATCAATTTTTTTTTTTCATAAAGTTTACCTAAATAAAAAACAACTGTCTATTAAATTTTAATCAATTAAACAATTACACTAAGATCAATGTATAGCAGTGATATTTATCGCATCAAATACTGCTGCCATCGGTAGCGCGTAACGTGTCGCCGCTAATGCCTCTCCAGAGAGATTTCCATATTTCTAACTACGCAACATATAACAATTAATTTATTAATCATATTGAACTCCAAAATGAAACAAAACGTGATTAATTTCTCATTAAAATTGTATGAATTCTACAAACACGAGATATAAAAATGTGGCTGGAGCTTAAACAAACACTAAATAACTTCTACATATAACTATACAAGATAAAACGAGTGTTCAGAGCTTTCTTACGGTGGCCGGAGTAGATCCAAGAAGACGGGGTGGTGGTTGACGATGGCAGAGCATGAGCTTTCATACAGTGACGACTGATGGTTGATAGTGAGCTTGGTGGCCGCCAAGAGCAAGGGTGGTGGTTGATGGTGGTTGGCGGGCAGGGGGGGGGGTGTTTAAGGGGATGAAGTTAATGGAGCATTTGAGGAGTATGAAGAAGGGTCGGAGCAAATCCAAACACGTGGATCATATTTTTATCAAGGGTTAGAAGCAGCCTCAAGAGTTGGACACAAATTACGACGACGTTGTTGCCTGGCATCGCTGCTATCAGTGTCGCCACTACTAATGCTCCAATTTCTTGTAGTGTTGGTATCATTTTGAATTTAAAAAAGGTTAATTATCTTTAAATACTATTAAAGCAAAACAATTTGAACACATGGCCTTCATCTAGGCTGTTCACATGTGCAATCCAGTCATCAAGTTATCATTTTCATATTGTCTAATATTGTGCCACGTGTCCTGCTCTCCAAACACCAAAATTAACAAAACCGGTTTATTTTTCACAAAATAGTGGATGCAGCCACCGATTCTCTCTCTAATCTCCTCCTCATTATACGAACCCTAATTCGGCCGTGAGATCTACAATGAATTCCACCAGTGATATTCGTTGTAACTTCCCGATGAATATATGAATCCTACATCCGTTGATCCGATTCAGCATGGAACCTCTAGATTGTTTACCAACAATACGAGCCATAATTCCGCCGTTCGGATGTGCGCCTATTGGAGACATCAAAATCCTTGAAATTGATTCTCCGATGATTATATTCAAGGTAACGAGCAATCAAATTTTGCATTAAAAATATTTTTTTAACAATTTTTAATTGGTTCCGGTCAATCTGTTATACCTATATTTGTTGATATCTGACTTTTCCGGTCAATTAATTTAATTTTTTTTTGTTTCTTCTTAATTTAATTTTAACAAGTGAATTAAAAATCCTTCAATACTTTATATCCGACCTATTTCTGGTTATTTTTTATTTAAAGTTAGTAATTGTTTTGTTTGTTCAAGTATTATAATTTTCCTGTTAACATGTTCTTATAGTTTTGTTATTCAAAACTTGATATTTAAATTTCCGGCTATTATCCGTTCAATTTATTATGGCTGTCATTTTTATATTGTGTTTTTATATTTAATTTTCATTATTTTACATCCGACCAATCTCTGTTTCTATTTCTGTTAAATTAAATATGGTTTTCTTTGTCCAATTATTAACTTATTCCGGCTATCCTGTTTTTGTAGTTTTGTTCTGCAAATGTTTATATTTTGATTTCACGCTAATTTCCGTTATAGTTTTATTTCCGGCCAGTTTATTTTTAGTTTAAACAAATAACAGAAAGTTTTAATTTGGTTAATTATAGTTTTAGTAACCGAAATAATAATTGTGAAATTTTATTTTTGTTAAGATTATAAGTTTAGTAAGTTTTGAAATAATAATTGTGATTTTTTAAAACAAAAGATATTTTTCTTAAATGACAATAATAACATAATTAACTAAATAATTTATGATTTCCTTCACTTTTTCCGTTTACCATAAAATAATCCTAAATTAAGGAATATATTTTTAAATATTTTCTAAAAACCCGTTTCATGGTCAAATCTTAATTTAATTTTGTTAAGATTATAAGTTTAGTAACTTTTGAAATAATAATTGTGATTTTTTAAAACAAACAATTCATTTTCAAATTGACAATAATAACAGTAATTAAGTAAAGAATATATGATTTCATTGACTTTTTCCGTTAACCATAAAATAATCCTAAATTAAATAATATATTTTTGAATTTTCAATAAACCATGTTAATAATTTTAGTTACCTTAAAATTATAAATATAATAAATCTGTTATTTTTGAATAAGTATACCTAAAATAAACCACTAAAATTTGTTTCATTTTATATTTAGAAACTTTCTAAACATAATACGTTTACCATAATTTAAAGTTTATACATTCTGCTATATAAATATCTAGGTAATCACATAAGCCATTATCATAGTGTTCATAATTCAAAAATCTCCAACATTGTGAGCTCATCCCTTTTTATTCATTTTGATTATGTTTCAAATAATTTCTTCTAATCTTTTATATTTTTATTTTATTCATAGGTCAGTGGAAGATCAAAAATTTACCATGCTTAATGAGATTGATGTTCTAAAAACATCACCTTCAACTCTGAAGGTGAGAGTTTTAAGAATGTGGAGCATAAAAGACAACAAAAATGTGAATGAGGATTTTCTGATTGAGATGGTGCTCATGGATGAAAATGTACTTATTTAATTATCAATCTGTATCTAATTATTGTTTTACTTAAAGTTTTACATCTCATATATATTTTTTTCTTTAATGACAGGAGAATCGAATCCAAGCAACAGTTTACAAACAGGATATTTTTAGATTCAAAAGATTCCTCAAGGAAAACTCAACTCTGACTATAGTTAATCCGAGCGTTGGTTTAAATGGATCTAATTACCGTGTGATTGACTGTCCCAACAAATTGGTGTTGGGACCAAACACACATGTGAATTCATGTCAGGAGTTTGATGGTCGTCTGTTTGGGTTTAAGATGATTTCTTTTGAATCACTAATCAATAAAGATATTTCTTTGAAATCTACAGTTGGTATAAAATAATTTTTGACATGCAAATAAATAGATTTATAATTTTAGTCTTAGATTTCCATTAAATTTGTTAATAAATTATTTATTTATTTTTCTTTGTGTTAGATATTATTGGTCACGTGGTTCATGTGTTCAAGAGCAATGCTTCAAACGTCAAGGACAAAAACAAGCGTACAATGGAGATATGTGATTTATGGTATTACTATTACACCTAACATTTGATTACATATTTAGGTTAATAAACTTTATACTTATGACTGTTTTTATCGATTATGTAATTTCAGTGGAAACTGTGTGTATCTCACACTATGGGATCATTATGTGTCTGAGCTCTCCAAATATGTAATTGAACATTTTGATGAAGGCCATGCGATAATTATACTGCAGTTTGGTAGGGTTAAGTATTACACAGGTTCTGATGGTAAAGGTAATTATGTCTACTGTTTAAAACTTTGTTGTGTTTTAACATGTCACTAACTTAAACTAATGTGTCGTTTTATAATTTTCCTTTTTTAGAGAAAGTTTATGTGTCGAATTCTTTTGGATCTAATGTTAGCCGTTTCTTTATAAACGACTATTTATTTGAGATTGAAGAATACAAAAACATGTATATTATTAAACCAATATTGTTTTCATTTATGTTTATAGTTTTTAAATTTCATATTATATTATTTATTCCTAATTTAATTAAATATTACATTTTGTAGTTTGGTGGATCTGCTACTTGCCAATGATGTTTCTGTTCGTAAACCGATTTCGGTGAAGATGCTGTCATCTGTTGATGATGAGTTTTTGAGAGCCACAGATTTTTTTAACGTCGGTGAAATTTGTTCCATTATATCTGTAAGTTAATTATTACAATTTTTATTTTATCCTAATTATCTTTCAACCCTAATTGAATATTTATTAAGTTCTGTTGAACTGTAATGCAGCCTAAAAGTATCATTATCCTTGGTACAATTAAGGCAATCTGCCCGTATACGGAATGGTATTACATTGGGTGTAATACTTGTAGCCGTAAGCTCATGGAAAGTAATGGTGAAGGTGGAAAGGAGTATGAATGCAAAACAGTAAGATGCAATGTTTTAGGTGTTATCCCTACACCTAGGTATTTATTCAGTTCAAATTCAAATGTCTAATTAGTGCATTGTAAAAGTATATGTTTTTCTTTCAATCTACCTATTTATACAATGTTCTAGGTTCAAGATCAAAATAAGGGTACAAGATTCTACTGGAGTTGTGTCGTGACTCTTTTTTATAGAGATGCTAAAATGTTGACTAAGAAAACAGCTAAAGAATTGATTGATTCACAAAATGAGGTTTGCTTACAACTAAAATACTTTTTAAATTGTAACAGTCATCTATATAAGATATGGTTAGTTTAACAATGATTAATATTATATTTGTTTCTTTGTCGTCTAATTTTATTACAGAATAAGGTTGAAAATGGTGGATTCCCTGCTGAATTGGATTGTCTCCTAGAAAAGATATTCGCTTTTAAGGTAGATGTGGCAGATTTCAACTTCAGAAACAATGTCGAGGACTATGGTATAAACAAGCTTACTGATGACACCAATATTATCACAGAGTTACAGAAAAGGCTAAATGTTCGTTTGGTAATAAAATTATCTGAAATTATTTTATTATTAACTTAAATTTACTAAAATTTTCAAATGACATATGTTGATATTTCATTTTTGTCTTATCAGCAATCAGATTCTAATTCTTTAACGTTGGGAGCATCTATTTCTGAATTCCAGTCATCCGGTTATGTTTCTGTTAAGGTATGGATATTTTTGGTAATATATTAGTTCAAACTTTTAAATATAGTTAACAGAAAGATGTGTAACATGATTATGTATTCGCTCTTACTTTTTTAATAACATGTTTCTGAATTTGGAGATAATCAAACTCCAAGTTCAAATGATGAGGGTCAAGATTTGGCAACTGATACAAAAGGAACGTCAACGTCTTCTAACGATAAATTTAAGAGAAAACTGGTGGAGGTTTTTGAAGTTGACGATGATGCTAGCATGTCGGCTACTAAGTTGAAGTTTAAGAATATCGAAGATATGGGAACCACCAGTCAATCAGCCGAAGGAGCAGCCCTTTTAACTCCAAAACTGGAGAAGGAATCTAAGTGAACATTTTCATTTATGTCGGTTTACACTTATGTTAAGCCTTTTTGAGATATTTGGATATTTTATGTTTGGTTTTTCTCTTTTGTTTTTTTAAACCATTGTTTTTGAATGTTGGTTGAGATGAACAATTTATTTTTCTTTGGTTGAGTGCTCATATTTAAGTTTTTTTTTTAACTTTATTAAATTAATGTGCTATCAATGTATGTCTGACTTTGAAAACAACATAAGTTCATATTAGATTATTAACATGTTTTATATTTTTCTTGTATACATTTAATCTAAAACAACATAAGTTCTTGAATTTATCCTACTATATTATATTTTATATTACTTCTATACCATCATATGTTTCATATGCATTATATAACTTATCAGTTGACTATATTATAAACAAAAACTCTGTTGTGAAATTATACTTTATTTAAATAATTAATGTTACATTTTATTTGTGAAATTCTACTTTATCTAATTATTTTTTGTTTTTCCACTTTTGTAATTTTCTGATACAACTGTTTCGTTTTATTTTTTGTATTACAAATGTATAGTATATTTTTAAAAAAAATTATAATAATAAAATAAAGGTTACAATTAATAAAAATGTTATTTAATAATTATTTCTAACATATATTCATCAACCCTTGTGTGAAATTGTACTTTTTTTAAATAATTAATGTTACATTTTATTTATATACAAATATTTATGTATAAAATAAATTTAAGACAACGTTTGTCAACTGACAATAAAATAGTTTATGTTTCCCAACTTTTGTAATATTCTGATACAACTATTTCCTTTTATTTTTTGTATTACAAATGTATAGTATATTTTTATAATATTTTTTATGGTAATAAAGTAAAGGTTACAATTAATAGAAATGTTATTTAATAATTATTTATAACATATATTCATCAATATCTTTATATAGAAGGGATTTCAAAACATAAATTGGTAGCAAATCAGTCATAGAAATTATTTATTAAATTATATAAATTTTGTTATAGATATTGCCTAATTTTATAAACTTTTAAAATGATCCAATAGAAAAAGCCCATTCCATTAGGCCCATACCAATATTTTATGTACATAATTTTTTAAAATAAATTACTCTTCGTTTATTAATGTTAATTATCCTCCTAAATTCTTTTACCTCGATTTTTCTGTATATTCCGGCCATTGTTACCGAAGATTAACTTAAGTTTTAGAAAAGCTTCTTCTTCTTTGATACAGATCTCAATCGATGGAGAATGTAAGTACTAAAGTTTGAGCTACTTTAATTTTGTTAATATTCTAACTTAATATTCTTCTAATCGTTTTAGCCCTAATTTATATTAACCGAAGATGATTTTTAGTCACAATCTTTAATGTTGTTTTGTATGGTTTTGTGATAACATTTAGGTTTTCTATTTACTTCGTCTTCAACTAACTTATAAACTGATTATACGCTCTGTGCATGGTTGAGGGTGTTAACTGTAATATTAGTATTTTAAAACATCGATTATTTTGTTATAAGTTTGTTGATAACAAGATATTGTTTTTTGATTCTTAGTTTATTATTGTTATGTGTCAATGGATTTGGTTTGTTTAGATTTTCGCATAAACATGTTCTTATAGTGATAATTAAAATTTTAAAATAATCATATAATTATCAATGACAGTATATGTATATATAATTGACAATAATAACATAGCAGTTAGTGTTTTTAACATTTTTTATTAACTCATAATAAATTGTAAAAAAACAGAATGTTATTCATGCAATTTGCATTTTCTGTCACAATGTAAACGGAGAGACGGTATGTATTATAAACTCTTTAATTATGTTTAAATTGTTGTATTCTACTTTAACTACAAAATAATTTTTATTTCAGACACTTTCAGCTGTGTTTTGTCAACAGATATTTGAACCAGGTGCTAATATGCACCCGGTTGTTTTATATCACAAAGACAAAGATTGGTTTGTTGAAGTTGAATTCATAAACGGACGTCATGTTTTTCAAAATGGGTGGGCCCAATTTGTTGTAGACAATCGGTTGATGTTCGGAGATGTCTTGGTTTTTTCTCCAATTGACCAAAATGAATGGACATTCGTTTACGTTAGAGATCATCCAGTTCATGATGACATGGTTGTTGATGCTTTCGTTCGTTACCCTACTCTTAAATATCTTGTAAGTAACGGTGTAAATGAGTTATTAAATATTGAACAAACCTTTTAGTTATCTAATAGAGGATTAAATTTTGTTATACTATCTTTTTTTTTATATGTTTGTAGCCACTGAGAGATGATCAGGTTAGATGCTACTTTAGTTTACAGCCAGGACAGTATGATAATATCATTGTTGAGGCTGTTGATGGATTTAAATGGAATCTATACATTCGGTTCGTCAAACTTACTACTCCGAGATTTGGTATTACTGGTGAGCGGGAAGACCTGTCCAAGCATTGTAAGCTTGCGGTTAATGATTATTTGGTGTTTCGACGTCTTCAAGGTACGTGGACATTTAGAATGTATGTTTTTGATAACCGTGGTATCGAACGTGTAATTTTAATGATGATTTGGTATACACCGGTCCAAATCTACATCCCGAACTCGGTTATGTTCCAATGGTTATCGAGATTGAAAGTGATGACGAATCTCAACCTCATAACGTTGATGAAGGTATTTTTGTATAATTTGTACATCTTTTATATTTTTTTACATTTAGTTTATGAATTACTTTATAACTTATATGATATGTATTTTTAGGACTCGATGTTGCTATCGAAGATGATGTTGGTATGTTAAACGTTGATGAGCCGGTGTTGGATATTATTGTTCCTCATGTTCATGAACATAACATTTTGGAAGTGATAGTACGGGATAGGCTGGTAAGTAAACTGATTTTATACAAATACTTTAATTTCATATGATGGATGTTCAATAAAATAACTTTTTAATTCTACTTTTATTTATAGCGTTTGCCACATACCATCCTCCCCAGACCCTACTTATAGCTTTGCTGTCGGTGGGATTTTACTGGGCATGATTGATTGATTGATTGATTTATAGCGTTTGCCGGTTGAGTTTGCACGGAACAATAACTTGGATTACGAATCAGATTTAATTTTAATAAATCCAAATGGTGTTGATGTCTCCACTGAAATTGCTATTGAACTGAATGGATATAATGAGAGGTATAGGGTTTGAATTGGACAGCTTTTGTTCGGTTGAATGGCCTTCAGTATGGCACATTGGTGGTTTTCGAGTACAACGAGGCTACTCATTCGTTGATACTCACCGATGTTCTTGGTTGATGTTGAAGTTGATAATGGATTGTTAAAAATATTAGGGTTTAAACACTACCATTTTGCTAACATGTTCTATAACTATTCTGTTAGGTTTACTTATGTTAATTATCCTACTTATTTTGTTAGATTTAATATGTATGGTTTGTACTACTAATTATCACTTTATGTTATGGTTTTTAGGTTATAATTATAAGTTCATTGTCATTAGTTGTAATGTATGTATCTATTATAAGTATACACATGTATATTTTTAAGAATTATTACCTACAATTTTTATAGTCAGAAGTTCATTAGGAAACAACTATATACAACCTAAACTTGAATGCCATAAATTAATTATTCCATACAATAAATCTTATATAATTATATGTGCTATAAAATATTTAATTTAAAAATGATTTTTAATTATTAAATACGAATACGTATACGTTATTTATTTTTATGATGAATAATTAAATTAACTACATTATGGTTAAATTTAGAAAACCTTACATTAAATGCAGGAAACAATCTTTTTTTTTAGTACTCATATTTCAAATTTACTATTTTCATATTTCATCCAAAAATAAACAAATCATTATATTATGACAAGTATTGTTTCCATTCAAAGAAAATATTATAAATTTTTTGTGTATATATACTTTGTCACTTTTCATTATAAATAAAACTCTTCAACAACATAACTTAATTTTCGTTCCTTCATCGATGTTCTTTATAAACCAACCGAATTTTGTAAGTGTTTTCTCAATTCTATAATTTTTTTACGAAAATTTTCTGGGTAGGATGTGAAGCATGTAATAGGTTTTTGTTTTGTATAAAACATACATTGTTTATATTTAAACAATAATTTCCGGTTTGATTTTGTGTTCTCAAATACCCATTTTAAAGTTTAGTTAATTTCAATTTTATTTTTAATGACCTACTGTGCCGATTTTGATGTTTATACAAATTCAAATATATAGATATATAAAAGTGATTCTTAAGAAAGCAGTTGTTAAATATATGTTTTTTCCTTATTTGTGTTTATAATATTATTGTTTAATATTTTCCGTTATTGTTCAATAATATTATTTTCATTTTGAGTTATAATATTTAATGGTCTTGTGAAGGCTTAATCTATAAGACTTTATTTTTGTATGTTATGGTTCAACAAAGTTTGCTTAACGCAACTTTCAGGCTTGATATCCATATTTTTGGACAATGTCTACATCCAAAAAGAAACGAAAAAATGAAGGAGTTTCATCTTCTCAAGATAAGCTAAGTAATAGTGGTAGGTTGCATTATAGAATCTTTTTCTACCCAATTAATGATATTTGTAAAAAAATATTTTTTTTCCTGAAGCAATAATGTTATAATTTTAAATTTTTCATTTTTTAAAATGTAGGCCAAAGTCAACCTTTACCATTATCTACCATATCCAACAATACAAACTACATCCATTATCAATCAACACCGATTGTCACTCAACCATATCAAGCAAGTATGTAAATTTTATTAAATCATTATTTTAAATTTGATATCACATTTAAATCAAATAATATTTGATATTCTTAAATTTAGGTGGTTGTATTTTACCGCTTAATAGTTACCAAGATAATATAGATCGTTTATCTAATAATACAAATTCTTATCCACATCTAACCTATTCCTCCTTTAATCCTTGTGTCCCTGGTACGTTAATTAAATAATCGTTATTACTATATTATTTATCAGTTATTTGTTTCTCATTTTGTTTTATAATATGTAATTCGTTACAGTTAATCGCATCTTTGAGACCTTGCAAAATATTTCATCATCAACACAAGTATCGTGTTTACAATCTAATAAGAAGAACGTGTCTCCATCAACAACTTCGAATGTCTACTGTTCAAATGTACTAAACAACGGTTAGTATTTACCAATTGTTTGCAACATAAATATACTCTTTGAATATTTTTAATAGTTTTTAAAACCTTTATTTTTGGTTAAATACTAATATTACAACATTTGTAATTTGAATACCCTCAATGATGTACATCATTATTCAACTTTGCTAAGTCAAAAAGGAAAGAAAGACGATCAATTTTAGATGCAAAAAGAAGTTCCTCCGTTTACGGGAAGAAAGATGTTTTAAAAAATACATGTTCAGGTATATTGCATTTTCTTTATAATGAATAATTTCCATTTTTTGTATTTTTTTTTGTTAATAAATGATAAGCATACGGTGCAGTACAATTTGCGTGATGGATAATTATATTAAAATTATTAAGTTTTATTATAAAATTTATTTTTAAAATATAATTAACCAATCAAATGTCTATTGCAGGTTCTTCTAATATACCCGTTAGTGGTTTAAGCAACAAACAAAATTATTTTCCACATACAACATTTAATTCATTGATTGCTTGTGTCTCTGGTATGTTATTAAATTGTTGTTCACTATGTATTGTCTTCATCGAATTTTATTTCTAATGTTTATTATTAATATTTTTAAATATTTAGTTAATCGAGATTTTCACAATTTGAAGAATATACAATCATCCACACCAGTAACGCGTGTACAATCTAATAAGGAGAACCTGTCTCCATCAACATCGCCAAATCTCTACTCTTCGATTGTATTAAACAACGGTTAGTGTTTTTAAGAATTTAAAAGTAAACATCTTTGAAAGCCTTTTGTTATGCTTAAATATTTATATCATTACCTGTCACACCCGGCCCTGAGCGGCGGAAACAGCCGGGCGCGCACGAGTGGGAATTGATACTTAAGCACGGGCCATTGCAAACATTCAAAGATTTTCATTGCGCATGAAAAGTTTAATACAAATACATTACATTGTTTAAAAATTATAAAAACATCCAAGTATAAAAATTATTGAAGATTTCCACGCCATATCCCCATGCGCGGCGGGAACAACCACGCGCATCGAAGGGATAGAACTAAAATCTTCCAGAAAGCTAGTTTAGATGTTCAGCGTGAGGTGCTCTAAGTGTGACTCCATGCGCTACCTAGTTATCTCCTGAAAGACACGTAAAAACATTTGAATCAGTATAAACTGAGTGAGTTCACAAGTCTTAGTAACTTGATAAATCGTATTGCATCATAATCTTGATACAAATCATTCTGAAACATAATTCTGATAGCATCATTAAAACACATGCTTGGTAAGACATAGTTATATCAACATATTCTGATAAAATCGTTCCGCGGGTTACGCGCGAACATTTCTGGGAACTGTGCTCGTCTATGCAAAGTGGCGCTGCCACTACGAGCTAAAATAAGTAATACCGTCCCGCGGGTTACGCGCGAACGTTTCAGGAACATGTGCTCGTCCATGCAAAGTGGCGCTGCCACTACGAGCTAAAATAATAATACCGTCCCGCGGGTTACGCGCGGACGTTGTGCCGGAAAACAAGGCGCTCGTCCATGCAAAGAGGCGCGACCCCTACGAGCGGGCTCAACCCATAGTACTGCCCCATGACCATACTAGGCACTCGTCCATGCAAAGAGGTGCGACCCCTACGAGCGGGTGGATCAAACCAGCAGTCCCTACCCTTAGAGTTCCAATGGTAAAGTGATCACTTACTCGAGTTCTAGCGCACATACATCGAACACCTTAGATAACCGTTTGCATTACTCAACATGAAACATAACTTAAACACATAATCGTTTGCATAGCTTGTAAGTATACCATGATAAACATTATTTAAGTACGTGTCCCTCGCCCCGAAAACAGTTTACAATTAGTGAAAACAGTGAAAATAGGGGCTGTGAGACTCACCTGTGGTTCTTGTTAAGGGATTAATCGAGATTCGGGTTTTCTTGGTGTTGGCCTCGGAATCGAAGGTCTAGAATACGATTAAATAACAAGTATATATATCAAGATCAAGAAATAGGAGAATATAAGGGTTGGATAGTAGGTCTCAAGGTTATATTCTCGGCTTACCTAGTAACAGGATCGGAGCTGGAAACAACGGATGCTTGGGAGAGGATTAGTGCAAGTTTGTAGTTCTTTGAAGTGTGTTTTGGGTGATAATTTAGGTTACAAATTTATAGGCAAACTCAAGGGAACACAATCCCTTGCTTTAGGGGATTGAAATCTTTTCATATCTAGGTGTAATGATGATAAAGTATGGAAATTATTATTGTTTATTGTTTACTTAAAAGTGGAGGAGTGGACAAAAGATCTTGATTTGATTTGGACAGGACATGCAGGTCTGGGGTTGGTGAGAATAGGGTGGCTGACAGTTGACTTTTCATGTTACAGTGTGCCTTTTTCAGGTACTTTTGTCAGTGTACAGTAAAAAGTGGTAAATCTCTGAAACACGCTACTGTTTCCTTTTGGGCGGGAGTAATCTCCTTATGTCTGGAGAATAGACTAAGTGTTCTGTGCGCATCACTTTGTGCGCATAGCTTTCTGCGTGAAGGACATTTCTTTGCTGCGGGTAGGTGCGTAACCTTCTCGCAGTTAGGGACATTGAGTTTCATTTGTAGATTCTCCAGGTGGTCTTGGTATTTCAACATAGTGATCAGTTATGTTGAAGTCAATTCCATCTTGGAGCTTCAGACAAACTAGCTCTCAATGTTCCCGCCATGCGGGGAGGTTAGTTCCCTTCCGCACGCGCATAAACGATGTAGGATGCACCCGCCTTAGCATCATGCGGGATGGTCAACCCATAGACAACATAACGTTAAGTTACATGAAAACATAAAGCCAAAACATTCGCGCATGGCGCATATAACATATGCTCACGCTGGTTCTTAACATGGTGCGCTCGCGCAGGTTGCACATAACAAATGCACGCGCTGACTAACATGGCGCGCTCGCGCAGGGCGCACATAACAAATGCACGCGCTGACTAACGTGGCGCGCTCGCGCAGGGCGCACATAACAAATGCACGCGCTGACTAACATGGTGCGCTCGCGCAGGGCGCACATAACAAATGCACGCGCTGACTAACATGGCGCGCTTAATATACACAATCACCTAATTATTAGGTTGATTACTTAGTTTAAGGGATTGGGAATTTACCGGGTGTCACATTCTCCCCTCGTTAAACGAATTTCGTCCCGAAATTTAGGAGACGTTGCTGGCAGAAGCCATGTTCTGAAAGAGGTGTGGGTATTTCTTGCGTATTTGGTCTTCTCTTTCCCAAGTGAATTCAGGCCCACGCCTCGAGTTCCATTGAACCTTTACTAACTTGATTTTGCTCCTGCGTAACTTTTGTTCTTTCCAATCGGTTACTGCTATAGGTTCTTCTACGAAGTGCAGCTGTTTGTCGATGTGAATCTCTTCCAACGGCAAAATCAACGTTTCGTCAGATAGGCACTTTTTGAGGTTGGACACATGAAACGTATCATGAACTCCACTGAGTTCGGCGGGTAAACGGAGTTTATAAGCAACCGGACCGATCCTTTCCAGGATCTCGAATGGTCCAATGAAGCGCGGATTCAACTTTCCTCGCTTGCCGAAACGGGGGACTCCTTTCCATGGAGAGACTTTCAAAAGTACTTTATCCCCTACTTGAAACTCCAATGGTTTCCTTCGCACATCTGCGTAGCTCTTCTGTCTGTCGCGCGCTGTCTTAAGGCGATCCCTTATCTGAAAAATCTTGTCTGTTGTTTCTTGGATCAATTCTGGACCAGTCATTTGCTTGTCACCTACTTCAGCCCAGCACAGTGGGGATCTACACTTGCGCCCATACAAAGCTTCGAACGGCGCAGCCTTAATGCTTGTGTGATAGCTGTTGTTGTAAGAAAATTCAACCAATGGGAGATGAGTATCCCAGCTACCTTCGAAATCGATTGCGCACGCGCGTAGCATATCTTCCAATGTCTGGATTGTTCGCTCGCTTTGCCCATCCGTTTGAGGATGATATGCCATACTCATGTCAAGACGAGTACCTAAAGCTCCTTGTAACGATCTCCAAAACCTTGATGTGAACCGACTATCTCTATCAGAAATGATGGACACTGGGACTCCATGTTTTGAAACTACTTATCGAATATACAGTCGGGCTAACTTTTCCATCTTATCGGTTTCCTTGATTGGCAGGAAGTGCGCTGACTTAGTTAGCCGATCCACAATAACCCATATTGTGTCATAACCCCCAGGTGTCCTTGGCAGTTTGGTGATGAAGTCCATAGAGATTTGTTCCCACTTCCACATGGGAATTTCTGGCTGTTGAAGCAACCCTGATGGTTTCTGGTATTCAGCCTTTACCTTCGAACACGTCAGGCACTTACTGACATACGTCGCGATGGCGCCTTTAAGATTGGGCCACCAATACAGCGTTTTAACATCTTGGTACATCTTGTCTGCGCCAGGATGTACGGAATACCGCGTTTTGTGAGCTTCGTTCAATACCTGCTCGCGCAATCCTTCCTTGAGAGGGACCCATATGCGGTTAGCGAAATATAGATTGCCGTTCTCTTTAAGTTCCAAATTCTTAACCATACCCCCAAGGCATTCGTTTTTAACAAACTCTGGTTTCAAGGCTTCTTGCTGAGCGTCTCGGATGCGGGTAGAGAGATCTGCGTGAATGGTCAACCTTAGAGCCTTGACTCGTAGCGTTTTTATTCGCTCCTTCCTACTTAGCGCGTCTGCTACCACATTCGCCTTTCCAGGGTGGTACTTAATCTCACAATCATAATCGTTCAACAACTCCACCCATCTTCGTTGCCTCATGTTTAAATCCTTTTGATCAAATATATGTTGAAGGCTCTTGTGATCCGTAAAGATTATACACTTTGTACCATAGAGGTAATGGCGCCAAATCTTTAGCGCGAAGACAACCGCTCCAAGTTCTAAATCATGCGTTGTGTAGTTCTTTTCATTGGTCTTGAGTTGGCGTGAGGCATACGCTATGACTTTGTCTCGCTGCATAAGGACACATCCAAGTCCCTGATGTGAAGCGTCGCAGTAAACAACAATGTCATCCATCCCCTCGGGCAAAGACAAAATTGGCGCACTACATAACTTCTGTTTCAACATTTGAAATGCTGTTTCCTGATTTTCGCCCCAAACAAACTTCTTGTCTTTCTGAGTTAGCGCGGTCAGGGGTAGAGCTATCTTGGAGAAGTTCTCAATGAAGCGTCGATAGTAGCCAGCTAGTCCTAGGAATTGCCTCACCTCAGTTGGGGTTTTTGGCGCTTCCCAGTTTTCGATGGCCTTGACTTTGGAAGGATCAACGTGAATTCCTTTCTCGTTTACAACGTGACCGAGAAAGTGAACTTCTCTAAGCCAAAACTCGCACTTGGAAAACTTCGCATACAACTTTTCTTTCCTCAACAATTCCAAAATCAATCTCAGGTGTTGCTCATGCTCGGCCTTGGTCCGTGAGTAAATCAGAATATCATCTATAAACACAATCACAAACTTGTCCAAGTATGGTTTGCACACGCGGTTCATCAGATCCATGAACACAGCCGGCGCATTAGTTAGCCCGAAAGGCATCACTAAGAACTCATAATGGCCGTATCTAGTTCGGAAGGCTGTTTTCGGCACATCTTCCTCATGGACCCTAAGTTGGTGGTATCCTGACCGTAGATCTATCTTCGAATAATAACTGGATCCCTGCAACTGGTCAAATAAGTCGTCAATCCTCGGTAAGGGGTACCGATTCTTGACTGTCAGCTTGTTCAGCTCCCTGTAGTCAATACACATTCTGAACGAACCATCCTTCTTCTTAACAAACAGTACTGGAGCTCCCCAAGGTGAAAAGCTTGGGCGTATGAAACCCTTATCCAATAGTTCCTGTAACTGATTGGATAGCTCTTGCATCTCAGATGGAGCTAGTCGATAAGGCGCTCGAGCTACTGGCGCAGCTCCTGGGACTAAATCAATACGAAACTCGACTTGTCGCGGCGGCGGTAATCCGGGCAAATCTTCAGGAAAAACTTCTGGAAATTCGCGCACTACTGGTAAGTCTTCAATTCTTCGCTCATCTCCTTTCTTCTCTACGACATGCGCCAGGAAGGCGTAGCACCCTTTCCTTAGGCACTTTCGCGCCTTTAGGCACGAAATTAGTTTCGTCGCAACTCCCCTTCTTTCCCCTTGAATTACCAAGGTTTCTCCGTTCAACAGTGGGATCCGAACCTGCTTCTCATGGCAAATAACTTCCGCGCGGTTCTCAACTAACCAATCCATACCTACCACAATGTCAAAACTTCCCAAGTCTATTGGCAACAAGTTAATATTGAACCCGTGACCTCCCATGACTATAACACATTGTTCAGTTCTTTCGTTCGCGCATAACTGCCTACCATTGGCTAGTTCTATAGTATAAGGCGTGTCTAGTCTACTGGTTGCTAGGCCTAGGGAGTCTTTAAACTCGGCGGATATAAAACTTAGGTCAGCGCCAGTATCAAATAAGACAGATGCAAAATGTCCGTTAAGCAAAAACGTACCGGTTACCACATTCGGCTCTTCTTTAGCTTCGCCTGCGCCGATCACAAAAGCTCTCCCGCGAGCTTGGTTCCCCTTTTGCGGGCAATCCCGACTAAAATGCCCTGGCTTCCCGCATGCGTAGCAGTTGTCGCTTGCTCCAGCGTCTCTGACACGGCAATTCATCGTCTTGTGCCCTGGTCTGCCACATTTGGCACATTCGATTCTTGCGCATTCACCCTCGTGGTGATACTTGCATTTGTTGCACCATGGGCGAGGCCCGCTGTATCCTTTTCGTGGTGGCTCCGCGGCCTGAATCGCGTAAACCCTTGCGCTTTCCTGCTTCTTGAACGGTGGCTGCTTGGAGTCGGACCCTCGGTGGTGAGAGTTCCATTTCCTCTTGGGATCAGAGGTTCGCTGCTCGATTCCGCGCGTAGTCAACATACCCGCACGGATCGTATCCCTTGAAAGGGTAATGGCCCGCGCTACCGCCTCATCAAAGGTTGGAGGTGCTGCGGCGTTGAGCGGAACCCTAACAACAGGAGGTAACCCAAAAATATACCTCTCGATCTTCTTTTCCTCCGTGTTTGCCATGTCTGGCACCAACTGGCAAAGTTCGTTGAACCGGTTGTTGTAGGCGTCGATATCCGTTCCTACCATGGTGTGGTTCCAGAATTCCTGTTGTAGACTCTGGATTTCTGCGCGAGAGCAGAACTTTCTCATCATCATCTCCTTCAGTTCCTCCCAGGTCTTGTGGAGAGCAACTTCTCGCCCCAATGTTTTCGTTTGAAGCTTCCACCAAGACGAAGCTGCCTCTTGGAACATGCAGGTC
Source organism: Bidens hawaiensis (assembly GCF_021521415.1). Lineage (NCBI taxonomy): Eukaryota > Viridiplantae > Streptophyta > Magnoliopsida > Asterales > Asteraceae > Bidens > Bidens hawaiensis. The sequence goes on along the minus strand of NW_027499105.1, from coordinate 43,825 downwards.
GCGTAAAGGACCTTCTGGTTCTCACTACATCCGCTAATGGAGAGAACTGTCTCCATCTTGTCAATCCAGTTGTAGAGCCCAATGGCCCCTTCGGTTCCCTTGAATGGCCAAGGCTTACAGGCCATGAATGTCTTATAGGAGCATCCTTTGTCCAAGGCTCCTGATTCGGGTTCTGGGGTCTCATTCTGACGACCCTGACTTGATTCGGCCTTGCTGGCCTCATGTGTTGCGATCGCTTGCGCGATTATTTCCGCGAGTTCCTCGGGTGTCATGGTAATTCCTTTGGCTTTAGTTGGAGGCATTCTCGCTTTAAAAGAGAGTGAAAATATATCAAACTTAGCGCATGTACTCTGAGCACATAATGTTATCATTATTTACTAGACAGTGTGACCCGTGTTCCTAAGTGTGTGTATAGTTTCTTTTGAAAATATTATTTGAAAAATATTTCATGCGATTCCCCAACGGTTATAGTCTAGGTTAAAACTTCTTTTCCTAGTTCGCTATAACCAGTGCTCTGATACCAATCTGTCACACCCGGCCCTGAGCGGCGGAAACAGCCGGGCGCGCACGAGTGGGAATTGATACTTAAGCACGGGCCATTGCAAACATTCAAAGATTTTCATTGCGCATGAAAAGTTTAATACAAATACATTACATTGTTTAAAAATTATAAAAACATCCAAGTATAAAAATTATTGAAGATTTCCACGCCATATCCCCATGCGCGGCGGGAACAACCACGCGCATCGAAGGGATAGAACTAAAATCTTCCAGAAAGCTAGTTTAGATGTTCAGCGTGAGGTGCTCTAAGTGTGACTCCATGCGCTACCTAGTTATCTCCTGAAAGACACGTAAAAACATTTGAATCAGTATAAACTGAGTGAGTTCACAAGTCTTAGTAACTTGATAAATCGTATTGCATCATAATCTTGATACAAATCATTCTGAAACATAATTCTGATAGCATCATTAAAACACATGCTTGGTAAGACATAGTTATATCAACATATTCTGATAAAATCGTTCCGCGGGTTACGCGCGAACATTTCTGGGAACTGTGCTCGTCTATGCAAAGTGGCGCTGCCACTACGAGCTAAAATAAGTAATACCGTCCCGCGGGTTACGCGCGAACGTTTCAGGAACATGTGCTCGTCCATGCAAAGTGGCGCTGCCACTACGAGCTAAAATAATAATACCGTCCCGCGGGTTACGCGCGGACGTTGTGCCGGAAAACAAGGCGCTCGTCCATGCAAAGAGGCGCGACCCCTACGAGCGGGCTCAACCCATAGTACTGCCCCATGACCATACTAGGCACTCGTCCATGCAAAGAGGTGCGACCCCTACGAGCGGGTGGATCAAACCAGCAGTCCCTACCCTTAGAGTTCCAATGGTAAAGTGATCACTTACTCGAGTTCTAGCGCACATACATCGAACACCTTAGATAACCGTTTGCATTACTCAACATGAAACATAACTTAAACACATAATCGTTTGCATAGCTTGTAAGTATACCATGATAAACATTATTTAAGTACGTGTCCCTCGCCCCGAAAACAGTTTAAAATTAGTGAAAACAGTGAAAATAGGGGCTGTGAGACTCACCTGTGGTTCTTGTTAAGGGATTAATCGAGATTCGGGTTTTCTTGGTGTTGGCCTCGGAATCGAAGGTCTAGAATACGATTAAATAACAAGTATATATATCAAGATCAAGAAATAGGAGAATATAAGGGTTGGATAGTAGGTCTCAAGGTTATATTCTCGGCTTACCTAGTAACAGGATCGGAGCTGGAAACAACGGATGCTTGGGAGAGGATTAGTGCAAGTTTGTAGTTCTTTGAAGTGTGTTTTGGGTGATAATTTAGGTTACAAATTTATAGGCAAACTCAAGGGAACACAATCCCTTGCTTTAGGGGATTGAAATCTTTTCATATCTAGGTGTAATGATGATAAAGTATGGAAATTATTATTGTTTATTGTTTACTTAAAAGTGGAGGAGTGGACAAAAGATCTTGATTTGATTTGGACAGGACATGCAGGTCTGGGGTTGGTGAGAATAGGGTGGCTGACAGTTGACTTTTCATGTTACAGTGTGCCTTTTTCAGGTACTTTTGTCAGTGTACAGTAAAAAGTGGTAAATCTCTGAAACACGCTACTGTTTCCTTTTGGGCGGGAGTAATCTCCTTATGTCTGGAGAATAGACTAAGTGTTCTGTGCGCATCACTTTGTGCGCATAGCTTTCTGCGTGAAGGACATTTCTTTGCTGCGGGTAGGTGCGTAACCTTCTCGCAGTTAGGGACATTGAGTTTCATTTGTAGATTCTCCAGGTGGTCTTGGTATTTCAACATAGTGATCAGTTATGTTGAAGTCAATTCCATCTTGGAGCTTCAGACAAACTAGCTCTCAATGTTCCCGCCATGCGGGGAGGTTAGTTCCCTTCCGCACGCGCATAAACGATGTAGGATGCACCCGCCTTAGCATCATGCGGGATGGTCAACCCATAGACAACATAACGTTAAGTTACATGAAAACATAAAGCCAAAACATTCGCGCATGGCGCATATAACATATGCTCACGCTGGTTCTTAACATGGTGCGCTCGCGCAGGTTGCACATAACAAATGCACGCGCTGACTAACATGGCGCGCTCGCGCAGGGCGCACATAACAAATGCACGCGCTGACTAACATGGCGCGCTCGCGCAGGGCGCACATAACAAATGCACGCGCTGACTAACATGGTGCGCTCGCGCAGGGCGCACATAACAAATGCACGCGCTGACTAACATGGCGCGCTTAATATACACAATCACCTAATTATTAGGTTGATTACTTAGTTTAAGGGATTGGGAATTTACCGGGTGTCACATTACCTTTTTATTTCAAGACTCTAAAACATCAACACCATTTGTGAACTCTGCTGCGTCCAAAAGAAAAGAAAGACGATTAATATTAGATTCCAAAAGAACTGCTTTTGTTGACCGGAACAAAACTGGTGTCCGAAATAACTCTTCAGGTATATTTCTTTTTTAATTTACATATTATTATCATTTTTTAGGTCTTTTTTTAATGAAACACTTAAAAGTAAACGGAATGCTAATAAATTTTAAGAATAATTTCATTTTAATAATAAGCCTTCTATTAAAAAAGATTATATTATTTACATTTTGCACTTCCGTCCTGATTTTACAGCAAATTATAATATTAACATTGTATAATGAAACGTTTTATAATTTTTTAACTTAAAGATGTTATAATTTCACACATAATAATATTTCATATATTAAATTTAATACGGAGTAATTAAAAAATAAATTTACAAATTGTCTTTTGAAATATCATATTTGTAGTTGTCAATATTTTGTTGACAACGTTTATAGTATTGAACAGGTTGTATAAATAAATATAACGTTCAAGAACGATCAAACGCGTCTTGTGTTGTTAATGACATTCCGGAGTCGTCTACAACCTTTGGCAGAAGGTCAAGAAAAAGAACCCCTATAGTACCTATACCTATGGCTGATTTAAATGAACATGCTACAACTATTCATTATCCAAATGTTCTAGATGTTTATAAAGGAATATCGTCAGGTATGATATTTATTTCATAATTTACTTTAAATCATTTATTAAGTATTTATGTATACTAATTAATTCCAAACTCTTATATTGAAATTTTACTAGAATATCTTGATCATGGAAATCAATCCGTTGTGTGTCCAAGTTGCAATGCTTTGTTGTGGAAAGCCGAAGTTAACAGACCAAGTAGTAGTAATGAAGAAGGAGCTTTTTCCCTTTGTTGTTATAATGGCAAAGTCGAACTTCCTGATGTTAGACAACCAGATGATACTTATCTTGAATTATTTCATGGTGAAACCGCCATGAGTAAGTATTTCTTGAAAAATATTAGACGTTTCAATTCGATGTTTTCGTTTACGTCTATGGGAGGAAATATTGACCATTCAATAAACAGAGGCAATGCGCCATATACGTTTCGACTTAGCGGTGAAAACTATCATTGTTTGGGAAGTCTTTTACCATTACAGGGTTCTAAACCACGGTTTTCTCAACTTTACATTTACGACACGGAAAACGAGGTTTCAAACCGTCAGTGTATTTTTGGGTAATTACTTCAAACCATATTCGTCCACTTTTGTTATGTTATTAATTTTTAGTATAAGTTTTATTAATTTTAATCTTAGAAAGTGTATTTTTTTGTGGGCGGTGATAATAATTCAATGGATGATGAGCTGGAGATTCATATTATTAATTATTTGAAGACCATGTTAGATTCAAATAATCATTTGGTCCAAGCTTATCGGATGGTAAGAGATTGTTTTGAAGAAAACCCACAACTCGATTTGAAGTTGCGTATTATTGGAACAAGACAGCATGATGCGAGACAATATAACCTACCATCAAGTTCTGAAGTTGCCGCTTTAATTATCGGTGATATTGGTGACGCTGTAGATAACCGAGATATAATTGTTACCAAGCAATCAGGTTCCTTAAAGCGTATCAGTGAACTTCATCCATCGTATACACCTCTTCAATATCCGTTGTTTCATCCTTTTGGTGAAGATGGTTTTCAGGTTAATATACTTCATAAGAATGTTTCATTATCATCAACCGCAGCACGCAAGAAGGTTACAATGCGTGAGTTTTTTGCTTATCATATTCAAGATAGGCCAGATCGGTTTTCAACCATCTTAAATGGTAGGCGTTTGTTTCATCAAATATTTGTTGACAAATATACGATGATTGAGGCACAACGATTACATTTTATACGCGGTAAACAACATGAGCTACGATGTGATACTTACCAAAGTTTACGCGGTATGCAATCTGTTGGAAATACTGATGTTTCAACTGCTGGTCAACGTGTTATTCTACCATCCTCATTTACTGGCGGAGCAAGATATATGATGCAAAATTACCTAGACGCTATGTGTCTCTGTAGATGGTTTGGTTATCCCGATTTTTTTATAACCATAACCTGTAATCCCAATTGGCCAGAAGTGAAAAGATTTCTTAAGGATACAACGTTTAAGTTGGAGGATAGACCTGATATTTTATGTCGGCTTTTTAAGGTCAAACTTGATGCATTGATTAAATTGGTGAAGGATACGTCTTTGTTTGGAAAGGTTCAAGCAGGTAAATATATTAAATTTGATGACTATAAATTTATAAACATGATCTGCTTTAATATTTTAGTTTGTATATACTTGAATTTCAATTTAAATATACATTTTCTTTGTTTACCTATTAAAACTTGTGTAATATTTACTTTTATTATGCATGTTGCAGTTGTTTACACGATAGAGTTTCAAAAAAGGGGTCTACCGCATGCTCATATTTGCATATTTATGCATCCATCTAGAAAGATTCATAATCCACAAGATGTTGATAAATTTATTTCTGCTGAAATTCCAAACAAAGACACTGATCCAGACCTATTCAAGCTTGTATCTAATCATATGATTCACGTCCGTGTGGTGATGCAAATCCGAATTGCACGTGCATGGTAAACAAAAAATGCTCAAAAGGTTTCCCGAAAATGTTTAATGATGAGACAGCTGTTGATTCGCAAGGTTTTCCGGTATACAAAAGAAGAGATAACGGGCAATATGTTCTCAAGTCAGATATAATGATGGATAACAGAACTGTTGTTCCATACAACAAGACTTTATTAAAACAATTTCAAGCACATATTAATGTTGAGTAGTGTAATCAAGATGGATCGATAAAGTATTTGTTTAAATACATTAACAAGGGTCCAGACCGAGCAACAATTTCTCTTGTACAAAATAACAATGCTGATAACCCAGATCCTAATTTAGATGAAATCAAAGCGTTTTATGATTGTAGATATGTCTCTGCATGCGAGGCAACATGGCGGAAATTTTCATTTGATGTGTATTATAGGATTCCATCTGTTATGAGACTTGCTTTTCATTTACCCGATGAGCAACAGGTAGTATATGGTGCTAACGATGATATTGAAGATATTTTAAACAAGACAACTAATGCTTCTTCGATGTTTACCGGCTGGTTTGAGTGTAATAAGAACCATGACCTTGCAAAAACTCTAACATACGCAGAGTTTCCAACAAAGTATGTCTGGAAAAAACAGTTACGTAAATGGGAACCTCGCCGGAAGGGTTTTGCAATAGGTAGAGTTCAGGCTGTTCCACCCGCATTCGACGAGGCTTACTATCTAAGAATATTATTAAATAAGGTTAGAGGCCCAGAATGTTTTGAAGACATTCGAACTGTTGATGGAGTTGTGTGTGAAACTTTTCGAGATGCATGTTACAAAAGAGGTCTTTTAGATGATGATAAGGAATACATAGAAGCCATCGAAGAAGCAAGTCATACCTCTACTGGATATTATTTAAGAAATTTATTTGCTACAATGTTGATTACTTATAGTTTATCTAGACCTCATGTTGTTTGGGAAAGCACTTGGCAACTGTTAGTTGACGGTATTCAATACAAACAACAAAACGATCAAAATAACCCCGGTACGATTTACTCATTTTTATAATTATTTCAATTATTGCAAATTTCTAATATCCATTATAATAATATAAATATTTAATTATATTACTTTATTATTTTTTTCAGGTTTGGTTCTTAATGAAGAACAGTTAAAAAACCTAGAACTCTTGGAAATTGAGAATTTTCTAATTTCAAACAACTCCAGTCTTAGAAGATATAAACAAATGCCATTTCCAGATATGGAGACAATTTCAAGAGAAACTAATCCGTTAATGGTGGAAGAGCTCTCATATGATACCGAGACCATGAATAACGAATTTAATAATCTCTTTGATTCGTTAACAGATGAACAACGAGGTGTTTATAATGAAATAATGAGTTCTTTGATTGATAAAAAAGGTGGAATTTATTTTGTTTATGGTTACGGCGGTACTCGAAAAACTTATTTATGGAAAACTTTATCTGCATTGATAAGGTCACAGGGAGAAGTTGTGTTGAATGTTGCCTCAAGCGGTATAGCTTCTTTGCTTTTGGAGGGTGGAAGAACCGCACATTCGAGATTTTTAATACCTATTAATTTGACCGAAGATTCAATTTGTCCGGTAATATTACCACTCACTTTATGTTAATTTTATATTAATAATTTTTGTAGTATATATGTCTTTATCTGTTATTTTAATATCAAATTACATTTAAATATCTTAATTTGTGTATGTTTTTTTATTATTTCACAAATTAGGTTAAAGGAAATACCGACGTATATGAATTATTGAAAGAGACAAGCCAAATAATTTGGGATGAGGCACCGATGATTCATAAGCATGCATTTGAAGCGTTGGATAGGACTTTACACGATGTTATGAATGGTGATTCTGCCAATACTTCAGAAGCGGTATTTGGAGATAAGGTTGTTGTTTTTGGCTGTGATTTTCGCCAAATTTTGCCTGTTGTAACCAACGGTACAAGAAGTGAATGTGTCAATGCTTGCATCAATTCTTCTTATATCTGGTCAAAATGTAAAGTTCTTAAACTAACTAAGAACATGAGGCTTACAGTTGGATGTCGATCTTCAGACATTCAAAATATTACAGAGTTTGCTGATTGGTTATTAGACATAGGCTAGCCTACTTGAATGGTCTTCCCTAAGTAAACGGAGGAACTGTTCTCAAGCATTCTTCTCTGCTCTGCTCTCGTCTCTTGGCTTCCGGCAGTCCTTTGCTAGGTGTCCATGCCCTCCACAGTTATGGCACCTATGGTGATCCTAGCACTCCCACGAGGAATGTTCTGCTTTTCCACACCTGTAGCAAACCCCTAGTCCCATTCTGAACTCTCCCGGGTGCTTCTTTCCACATTTTTCACAAACAGCGAACTCCTCTTGCCTTGCCTTCTTCTTACGTGGATCCTCTTCATTAGCTTCATATTGTTTTGGAATTGAGTTCTTTTTCTTCGGTTCAGTCTTCTCCTCTTCACTGATGACAAGGTCCTCATAAACCATCTTGGCCAACTCCACGGTCGAGTCAAATGTTGCAGGTTTACTAGCCTTAACCAAAGTGCGAACATTCTGCGGAAGTCCCCTTATGTAACACTTGATCCTCTTAGCTTCAGTGCTCACCATGTCAGGTACCAGCCTAGACATGTAGTTGAATTCGGTAGTATACTCCCGGTGTGTCATCTTTCCCGCTTTCAAGTTCAGAAACTTCATTTCCACTCTTTCAACTTCGGTATCAGCGCAAAACCTCTTCATCACCAACTCCTTTAGATCATTCCATCTCATCGCCTTAACCTCTTCCTGACCCTTCCTCTTCTCAACCGTCTCCCACCAGTACATTGCTTCGTCACCGAATGATTGAGTAGCATAACCCACAGCTTGGTCGGGAAGGCATTCGCTAATGCGGATAATTTTATCCACTGCGGTTATCCATTGAAGAGTAGCGATTGCGTCTTCCAAACCAGTTAGCTTCAGCGGGTCACAACCCTTGAAGGACTTGTAGTTACACCTGCCTCGGCCTCTCTTCCCATCACCAGTCTTCACTATTCGAACCTCACTCGAATCACCTTTCTCTCTCTCATCATCTTTCTTACCATTTCCTCCCGACCCTTCAGCAGTTCTCCCATGGCTTCCAGCAAATCTTTCGGGATTCGGGTTCTTCACAGCAGCGACCACAGCTTGAACAATGGCTTCTTGAACTGCAGGTTCAAGTTGAACCCCTTCGTTGTTTCTTGGGTTTCGCCCAGCTGCGCTTCCTTCGTCTCCTGTGTTAGAAGCGGCTTCTACCGAAGGTTGTCGGACAAGACGAGGCCTGCCACAACGTCCAGTGCGACCTCCAGCTCCAGTAATTTCTCTAGCTCCAGCCATTCGTATTCTGGAAAAGGAAAACACAAACGTCATCACTCGAGGAATTATTTAGCACATGATTCGTAAGGTAAGTAGTTAATGACATTGATCAAGTGTAATTAACTATTTGCATCACTCCTCAGGTTCTACACGCTTCCCTTTATGATTTCACTTGTGCTAGTTTCTACTTTTAAACAGTTAATCAATCAAACAATCAATTATTCCTATCCCTAACATACACATATCCTCCCTTTAACAATTAAGCTAACATTATCATTCATTATTTAACTATATAGTTTACCGTTACCGAGCTTGCTTGAGTGACACATGGCTATCTTGAACTGGCATCTTCTTTCTTTTCTTACTTAAGTCTCATTCTCTGTTCGAGTCTAAACATGTATGATGCTTAGTTCTCTCGAACTTATGCTCTAATACCAACTTGTAAGGCCTTGTTCCCGGTGCCTCACTTTAACGTCGAATTTACTCATAAACACAGTTCTATAAATCAGAGTTTATTAAAACTTCGCGGAATATATAAACTTTCATAAAACATTACATAACTTGTCTTAAACAACATCTTTGTCTTTCAAAAACCACGTAATTAAACATAAACTAATAAACGTCTCGAGTCTTCTGATGCCAGCCTCTTATTCAATGCCACGTGTTCCCCTCAAGCGAGCTGCCTCATCCTACTCACATGCGTTCATACTAAAAGTCAGCTACGCTGAGTGAGTTCTAGTTAATAACGTAACATACAATTTATTCTCATACATTCTTCCCGTATCCTCAGACACGTATTACTACCTTAACCTTGTATAAATATCCATAGGAGGATCGTCATGTAATATCTATTAAAAGAACCATTACTATTACCCATACTATATATATAATTTCCATAGGAGGAACATTCTATATACTTTCCATAGAAGGAACACCCTATATACTTTCCATAGAAGGAACATTTTACTATCAATAGAAGGAACACTACACTATCTATAGAAGGAACACTACACTATCCATAGAAGGAACACTATGCTTTCCATAGAAGGAACATCCTATATACTTTCCATAGAAGGAACACTTTACTATCCATAGAAGGAACACTACACTATCCATAGAAGGAACACTATACTTTCCATAGAAGGAACATTATACATTATCCATAGAAGGAACTCTATATATTATCAATAGAAGGAACACTGTTTGTAAGTTATTATTTAATATCCATGCAAGGAGCTAATCACTTCCCTTGGAAATACGTGCAATATCCGAAGATCGTTCACGTACCTACAAGCTTTAATTCATAACGTTCATACATCATCCTTACATTACATACAATATTCATAAATTTATCTATATCCTGACAGTACGTGCAATATCCGAAGATCGTTCATGCACCGTCAAGCTTTCATTCATATCTATCATATCTATCCTACATGGCATACACTTACCATTTAAGGTAAGTGTATTAACTATCACATCGAGTATGCACACAGCCCCGAAAACATAACAAGGAAAGGGGCTAGAAACTCACCTTGATCCTGTTCCTTTCTCCGTTAATTGTCAATCCCTTCTTTAACTGAGTCCTGCTAACTGTATATAAGTTACACGTATCAATATTGGTTCTATTTGTATTTTAGTTAAATTGGTTAGGTCCGGTCTAACCTGTTGGCCATGTTTAGATTACAACTACTTAACATATTTTATTCCAACCCTAGTGTATAAGGTTTTTAATCATTTTATTATTCTTTTCTTGGTACCATAATTATCATCCTAAGTTATTCTCTTGACGTGTAATAACGTGGGTACGTGTATACGGGCATTTATATATACATATATCAAACACACGGGTACTTATATATATACATATTTAAGTATAATGTATTCGAGTCCTAACGTGATCGGGCCCTTATTGTTGTTAATTACATTATGAGTGAGCCAAGGCCTTGTAAAAGAGTTATTCTATCTATTTTACGATCGAGTTTTTATATCCTAAGTGTATGAGTGACGGAGCGATCGAATGTAAGGAGTGTAATAGGATTCGGGTTTGTATATGGGCTTGGCTAGATCTTGGGCCGTGTGTATATAAAAATTATAAATCCCAACCTCTCCCTAATTAACCATCAGGCCCTAATCTTCGTCTTCACTACAGCTCCAAGCATTCGAACCCCCCCTGAAATCGCTGACATTGTAATCGGGTACCTCTGTGTAATCGAGCTCCATTGTATGCGAGTCTTGTCATTACAGTTGATTATAAACTTGTAATCGAAGGTACGTAATTGATTTGTATGCAACACCTAAGGAAATCGGCTCCAGTGTATGCGAATCTGAAGGGCTCAAGTACAGACATATTGTAATCGACCGTCTACAGTAACTCGAGTCCTCCTATTGTAATTGACCCGTTTATATGAATTTGTGTAAGGGTCTTGTAAGTTGTATGCGAGGCTTGGACATAGTATGCGACTTGAGGTTTTGTAATCGGGCTGAGTACAACAAGTTGTTCATTGTAAGCGAACCTGTATTGTAATCGAACAGGGTGTAATCGAATTTGTGTGTAATCGAGTTTATTGTGATCGATCTTCAACGTAATCGGGTTTATTGTTATCAAATTCAGTGTAATCGTTTTTCAGTGTGTGCGAACTTCCATTGTAACCGAGATGTATATGTGATCGAGTGACCTGTAATCGGATCTGATTGTTTGTGATCGATGGTGATTGTAAGCGACTTATTCTGTGCGATTTTAAGACAGTTGTAATCGACTTGGATTGTGTTCGATCGTTACTTTGCTGCAAGATAAACGATGACCTAATGTTGCTCTACTGTATTTGGGTTTGAACTGGTGGGTTTCGGATAAACCAAAGAACAGGTTGGGTCTTAACCCACCACCCATTCATCATTATCATTATTATTATTATTATTTTTATTTTTATTTTTGTTTTTATTTTTATTTTTATTATTATTATTTAACATATAACCTTTAACATGATGCCATCCTACTCCTTAAACGTTCTCGTGACCATTTCCGGGTAAGATTTGCCTCTGAAAATCATAAAGCTTGGATCTTTAATCTTAAAATGTTCAAGACTAGATCTAGGGTTCATTTTAAACGAGTCATGCCTAGCCGTGGGTTCATTAAGTTCGTTTTAATGTCAAGTTTGTTACTTTATGTCTCGTTTAGACCCGATCTACTATAGTGCCAAGTTTCAAGGCCAAACTTTTATTAAAACATAAGCTTTTAGTTCAAAATCATACCTTTAAGAGTTCGTTTGGCCTCGGTTAGCTTGATTATAAATCTTGAGCTTTGGATCTAACTTGTATATAGAAGATCTAATAATAGTTAGCTTGATTTGGTCTCGGATCTCTTTCTTTCTCTCTTGGTCGTTTATGTATAGTAAGGAAGGTGTGTGTGTTTGGAATGTGTGTAGAGATTATGTAAAGGATGGAATGAGAGTTAGGGTTTTAGGATGGTTTTAAGGAGATATTTATACTCCTCAAGGCCCATGGACCTAAGGCCCATTCCACCATCTTGATCCATTTTAATTACTTAAGTCCATAATTCTTTTCATATTTAATATTAATTAACTATTAACACTCGTTTATAATTTCATGGACTTTCTTTTATCTATTATTTTATTAATTTATTATTTCTCTATTTATCCCAGCAACTATTATGCTATAAATAAATTATATATTTAAATATTATTCTTTGAGACTTCAGGATGTTACATTTGCCATGACAATCAACAAGAGTAAAGGTCAATCATTGTCAATAGTTGGATTGTATCTTAAAGATCCAGTATTTTCTCACAGTCAGCTTTATGTTGCTTTGTTACGAGTGAAGACTAGAGATGGTATTAAGTTAGTGATACTCGACAAAGAATCAAAGCTTATAAATAAAACAACAAATGTTGTTTAAAAGGAGATTTATGGAAACATAGAATGTTAATGGTTTAAATTTCCTATGTAATTCAATTTGGAATCTCATAATAAATGTAATGGTTATAATGTAATTTATTTTGTTCTATACTTTACAACATTTGTACTTAACTTTTATTTTTTAATATTTTTTTGGTATCATATATTTAATTTTTTTATTTAATTATAAATAATTTGTTATTTTTAATATTGTACACAAATTTTCTGGATATAAACCTGTTTGTTTAAAATTCGTTTTATAACATACCTTTTGAATATTTACTTTTTAATTTAAATTATTTAAGATATTTATCATACTATCTAATTAAATATTATTAAATATAGGGTAACTATACATTATAATAACTAGATAGATTTCATGATTCATTTTCTTGGAACAATAAAACCGTCACTTCTTATATCTATTTTTTAATTTCCCATTTTAATCCTCTTCATCTTCTTCTTCTTTAACAATACTAAGTTTCTCAAGATAACTAAACTTCGATAATGGCTACGATTATGAACTGGAGTTTTGTAAACTATTCCGTAAGTATCAATTTGTATTTAGCGATTTAGCAACGTTAGAAAAAGATAATATTGAATCAGTCATGTTGTTCGATAATCAGTTTAAACATCAAATAAATCAGATCGGTCTTAGGAAGAATTTGCCATGTCAACAAGAAACAAATTTGATAAATGTTTTACATCATTTCTTTCATGATCTTTATCAAGAGGGTTTACCTTATGAACATGTAAGGGAGTGGTTCTTTTACCCTTATCAAAACAAGGTTATTATCTGGTTTGAGAATGGAGAGTTTAAGAATTTTAAGCCGAAACAACTATTGTCGTGTGATGATTTGGTGATGTTGAGAGAGCTTGATGTGTTAAAGTTAGCAAATGCAAGAAAAGAACTTGCACATCTTGAGTTGGAAGCTGAGGTTAGTTCGAAGGTGAAATGGTTAGAAGAATGTTCTAACTATGAGAGTGATTATGAAGATTTTCCCGACAATTTTGAGTCTGATGACGAACATTAAGGTAAAATATAACTCTTTTCTTATTGTTGTTATATTTAATACAAGTAGTAGATGTTAAAAACCGGTTTACACTATCAAAGTTATTATGATTGTTATTCCGAAAGTTTGTTGTCCGATGAGGAAGTAGAAGGTAATATATTAATACTTTACATTACATATTGTTCATAGATTTAATAAAAGAATTATATTGACAACATTTTTTTAGACTTACTAACAATGATATTTATGAACTTAAGCTTTGTATTTTGTACATAACAACTTTGTAATGCTTAGATGTTATTAATTATTAAACATGTTGTTATGTTAAATTAATTTTAATGAATTTTTGTTTTGTTTTTAAACATTTTCAGGTGTTTAGGAATTTGAAGTTTGTGTTGGTATAACTTTTGAAGATTTTGCTGATGTTTTAATATCAAGAACATGTTTAGTGTTTTTGTTAATGTCTTTTGTTGGTATGGTTTAATTTAAGTTATTGTAAATTTGAAGTTTGAATCTATAGACAATGTAATTTTATAATAGTTTTGTAACAAACAATCAACAAGTATTATCTTAATTTGACCGTATGTTTAAATTTATTATTTGTAGTGACATGTTCTTTCACCCGCGTGTCACGCGGGTCTATACCCTAGTGGAATAATATTTTGTAACACCCCGAAAATATTATACGTCATTAAACATGAACGTATACGTAAACTAGGTGTCATTTGACAAAAACAAAAATAGTGACAACTAAGAATTTAACTTGATTAACTAGATTAAACTGTAACGAGATCTTTTAAATAACTAAGTACAATGGCTGATTGGCTGATTGTGTACATGAGCAAACTAGAACTTATAAAATATAAAATTTGGGGGGAAAACACATACATATGTGTGTGTGTCGATCATTAGGAAGAAAAGTGGGTAAACCCTTGCTGAGCTAATTCCCCAAATTGACAGGCTAATTAGTAATAAAACCCTTGTGTGTGGGTAAATTGGTGATCATCTCAACTTGGTGATCATAAGGTATGCCTTAAAGTCATATTTGATTATAGTAGTGAAAGTTGACAAGTAAAATACTTGAAATTAGTAAATGAATTATGATCATATAGTGGAATTGATAATACAAAAACTACTTATTTGTTAGTGTTCAATTGTACTATGAAGTGGGTTTTAACATTAAGGTGAAGAATTCCAATTTCATGAACAATAGGTAGTGCGTTAGCCTTGATTGAATTTGCTTTTACATATAAATTAATTGTTTGTGAGATTTTAATGAAACTAAGATTGTATAAAGTGGTAGAAAGTTATGAAATTTAGCTAAATGTACAAGTTAGAAATCATGCCTACAAGGTGTTTGATGAAATGCTTGAATGAGAATTATGATGTATAGCATGTCATAAGGAGGTGATATGAACTCTTGGATAATATTGGCATATGCTAATAAATAGGATATATAAAGAAAAGTATCCTCATTAGTAACCAGGTTGTGATTTATAGGCAACTCGAGTGACAATCCATAAGGTCGAAACGGACTGGATGTGAAACAAAAATGGAAGCTTTAAGGTACATGACTAGATGTTGCGTTTTGTTATGTTGCGGAGTTATATCGATTTAGGTATCTTGATATACTAATTGGAAGATGATTATTTGTTCGAATAATAAAATAATAAGTTTTCATGATTTAAATAAAGGATCTGTCAAAACAGACGTTTAAATGACTTATGAAGTCATAGAGACGAAGGTGACGTCCTAAGTATATGAAACATGGCTATGACCATGAAGGAACTAAATTATGACGTTGGATTTATTCACAAGTGATAGATATCACAAGAATGAATCGAGCGGGTTATCTATGGTCTATATGGCCCTAAACCGACATTGACAATGAAACCAAGGTATAAACGACCATGGCGTCGTAGAGGCCGATGTCACACCCCAACCTACGGCGGAAATGCCGGGGCGAACTGATTGCTCACAGATTTTCAAAGGTTACTATATGCAATATTAGAAGTGTCAATATCTATTTAATAATTTCAAATAAAACAATTACAGTTAGGTACATCAAGTATAACGAAACTACAACATTGATTAATTAAATTTTGTATCCTAAAAAGCATCTCTACGTGATCTTCATCTTGCTAAACAACCAAGATGATAACCTGCAAATGCGTATAAAATATATTTTTGTCAACAACACATGTTGAGTGAGTAAATCACCAGTTTAAGACACAACAGTAATAGTATATAATAATATATAAAGAAAGATGCAAACTGTTCCTGTGAGATAAACAGTCAATCCTACATACACAAACAATCAAACATAAAGAAAGGGTTAACCCGTTGCCATGCGAATGGGCATTGGTTACCAAAAATGAGGTGTCGGTGAAACCATTGTCAATGCGTCGGACGCCGGCCACTACGACGGTCGTATGATCATACTAGACTGAGAATATGTTGGACCTCTCCGAATGCGATTCAAATAAAGCAAGTAAGCAAATAGCAAGTTAGGCATAAACTGATATACACACAAGGATTAAACAGTTGCAGTTTTGAATACTAGATAATATGTAAATATGATACGATACGCATATGTCCCCAAAACGTTTAAAAATAAGTAAAAAAGGGGAGTGATTACTCACCTGATCGGATGAACGAAAAACAAGTGATGATGTGAGAGAGATGAAGCCTTCGGGATATACCGTCAAGGATTCCAGAAACAAAGACGATTTGATGGTGAACAAGTCGCGCAACAGCCGGCACATCTTGGTGACGAAGACACAGGCAAACGAGGCTGAAAACTTAATTGGGTTGAGGGTTATGGACAGCGATGGTTAAGGGATGGTATCTGGAAGTTTAATTGTATTAATACAAACGATTATACGTATATTGATTTAGGGTTTAGGGCGGTTTAAGTAAAATAAGGAATTCGTATAATATTTGATTGTTATTCCCAAATTAATATGTCGGTAGGGTTGTTAAAGGCATGTGGTATCATAATCATAGGTCCATTCCTTGATTAGAACGAGAATTAAGCTCCAAGAAACTTAAACTGGTCTCGGGTTGGGCAAAAACGGGTCAAATATGGGTTTGGGTAAAAGGGTGAAAGGATTATAATATAATTTGGATCAGGTTTGCTATTTGGTCCCTCAAGCTTTGATGTGGATTCAAAATGGCTTAAAACTTATGTTTAGGGTTATATTAATTATAAATTGAAAGTTATAAATATGTTTTAAATAAATAATTAAAATACTATTATAACAATTAATTTAACTCGATAAATGCGGTGTTTTATTTGATAAATAACCCAAACATAAAAGCGGGTCGGGTAAAATAATTTGGAAAAATCGCATTGTTACAGCCGATGTGTGATTATATACCAAACATAAAGTAGTTTATGCTTGGATAAAAATAAGAGTTTTTTTTTTACTTGAAGTAAATAAAATACATTAATGACATAAATAATCTTAAAAGGCCAAATAATCTAGGTTACAAATCGGAATTAAGAAAGGAAAGAAAACAAGAACTTGCTAATATTAGAGTTTTTGCATGAAGTAAATAGAATACATTAAGGAATTTTTACATATATCCCCTTATTAAGGCCTCTAATTACATATTTCCCCAATCAATAAATCCAAATTACATATTTCCCCTTTTTTTAACAAATTACCGTTATATCCTTGTTCAATTTACATTACCATTTAATAAAAAGCGGCGTTTGCGTTTCCATTGACACTCGTATTGGAAAGAGCTTTTCCGGTTAATCATCGAGTTGAACTGAGTCAACTCAGACACCGAGATAGTTTAAGACATCGTCGGGTATTAAAGCAACAGTCGTCTTCTTCTTCTTCCGGTGCCGTTGATTCCCACAAAAGCAATAAAGAATCAGTGTATAATAATTTGGTCAATAGCATTTTGTTTTTGTTTTTAATATTAAGAGTTCTTTTATTATTTTTACTTAATTGAATAAGGGTAAATTAGTCAATTAATTAGTTAATTTAAATTAAATGAGGAAATATGTAATATATGTGATTTAGGGAGGGGATATATGTAATTGAATATTTAGCGTTGGGGAAACATGTAATAAGACAACTTAGGAAGGGGATATATGTAAATGCCCCATACATTAATGACAGAAACACCTTTATCGGGCCAAATAATTCGGGTTAGAAACAAGAATTAAGAAAGGAAAGAAAGCAAGAACTTGCTAATATAAAAGTGGTGTAAAATTAGAGACCTGCTGATATTAGAGGAGTGCAAAACTAGACACCTGTTAACTTAAGTGGATGCAACATAAACACTTGCTAATATAAGATGGGTGTAAAATTGGAAGTGTGCTAATATTAGAGGAGTGCAAAGCTAGACACCTATTAACTTAAGTGGATTGCAACATAGACACTTACTAATATAAGAGGGATGTAAAACAATAGACCTGCTAATTTTAGAGGAGTGCAAATTTGGACACCTTCTAATATTAGGGAACTACAAATCTAGATATTTGTTAACTTTAGTGGTGTGCAATAATAGGCACTTGCTGTGCGAGGGAGATGGTCAATTGACCCGAGTCAACTCATTAGCCTTCATGCTACGCAACAGTTTGGTTTCAAAATCCGTCACTTGCAGCGCTAAGCGACAGACAAATTTTATAAATTTACCATTTCACACTTCGAAGTCGACGAATCGTTTATATAATAAGTTACTAAAAGTTTTATGGCGGTAACTATCATGTAACTAAAAGCTTATGGTACCGGAAGAATCAAGTCGTGATGCGAACCGAACACAATCGTCTTCATTGCTTCCGTATTTTATTAAGCTTAATATATTTATGGATATTAAACGTTGTTAAATTGCTGCCACTTATGTTAGTCAATTAATAAAAGAAAAATATGTATATTTCTGCCTGTTTAAAGTTATTTTTCAAGGGTATTACATCTTTGAATAGAAAGTCAACAAACTATACGAAAGTTGAGATTGAAGATATAATAGATAGTTTTCAACACATGAAAACGAGTAGGGTCAACCATAAAATGTATTTTTGTTTAGTTTATCATAAATGCCATTATATTTTCATTGTGTGTTATTTCAAAATATACTTTTATCATATCATTGTTTTTTATTATGTTACTCAAACCCTATCAGAAAACCTTACGTCTGGTTGTTAGAACTTTAAAAAGGGGCTCAAAATACCAGTCAGACAAAGAACACACCTGAACATCCTGAAACCCTAGTTTGAGAGTTGTGACCTCCCTTTACAATACCAAAGTACCCCTAAACCAATTGAAGCCCAAAATGGTTAGATCTATCTACTTAGAGATATGATGGGTCAGAATGGTCGTTCCAAACAAAATGAAGGTTCGACACAACACCATATCAGACGGATGTGGTGGTGAACATGTAACATCTTGCACTCTTCGGCAACAATAGTTTTTCTAGTAAGAAGGTATTAAATGTGGTGAAGAGGGGGTTAAAAACAAAATTGACCATTAAAAACTAAAACATTACGGAGCTAATGAGTTATTTGTTTAGGACGTTTGACATTTTGTAATTTCACATCTACTTAACAACAAATGTCAACGTTCATCCATTTTAGGAACCAATTGAGTTACACTTGTGTGAATTATTAGACAAAGGGTGTACTTTCTAAAAGTTTGGCCATCAAATCCTAATATAACCGTGCCAGGAGTCATTTGTGTAATTAAATTATATTATATTATACTATATATTCAAGGATTGTGAGTGAAAACACTATAGCTAAATGGTCACTTCCTTTTGCATATGGTACAAGTTA
Organism: Bidens hawaiensis; assembly: GCF_021521415.1. Taxonomy (NCBI): domain Eukaryota; kingdom Viridiplantae; phylum Streptophyta; class Magnoliopsida; order Asterales; family Asteraceae; genus Bidens; species Bidens hawaiensis. Next base: position 24,277 of record NW_027499105.1, on the reverse strand, counting down.
TTACAGCAACATATTATCTTGATGTAGCATGCCCCATTTCTCTCTCTCTGATCGCGTGTTATCATCATCTTCTTCACCACATGTCCACCTGTGTCTCTTCTTCAGTTGTTCCCTTTCTCTCTCTTTCTCATTTTTCAACTCAGTCGAATCCAGTCTCCACTTTTTCATTTCTGATCGTTGCTTTCTTGAACCTGATAATCACCGACATTTACTTACACCCACACACATATGGATAGAGAGAACAGTGGTGCATGACGAAGTAGAACGACACGTTTGGTGAGCGGGGGTAGCCGCACCACCTCTCATTCTTAGTTTTCTTTCAAATCTTCATTATTTATTGGGCTTAGAATTACTTCTATAAGATTTTTGTCAGGAGTGGTTTATCTCGCTAACCCCACACCGACTCGACTAAGTTTAATAAGGTATGTGTTTAGGTGGCAAGGTTAGTCGTGAACAGGTTTGAGTAACATGCTAGTCCAAATTTGTGTTGAAACAAATTATTTTATGGACACTTCATTTATCATCTTATAAATCACAAAACACTACATATTAATAGATTAAATACTTTTGACTCACTACCTTTCGACCTAAATTTGTTTTAGCCCATTTATGATATAAAACATATTAAAATTGTCACATGTGATGTTTCAGTATGGATTCTATTACAAACAAGCATGTCTCCTATCTATTCAATTTACACCAATAGACCAAGAATGACATGGTTCTAACTTCTAAGGTACCGAGAGGAGGAATACAAGAAAATCTGAGAAAACAATTAGGTACGTGTCTAATGATGTTGAAGTGGAGCAAATGTTTTCAACAACCCTAATAACTGAAGATGGATACTACACTGTCCCTTTATTTTAGACTATGTATCTAAAGAATTTGAATCATGCAATACAAGCTGCTTTATCTTTTGAACTCATGAAACCATGTATGTAAAAAACGATATTTTAACTTACCAAGGAATAGACTTATATGTTAGCAAATAATATGCCAATATGATATCAACTATCGACATGGCCCGCAACAACACGCAGATACGATTATTTGTCGGTAATAAAGTTATGTTAAGTTTTAATAATACCTTTTGTATTAAGAATAAGATAAATATAAGAAAAACCTTTGTTCTCCATATCTTTAACTCTTAAGTTGGCTCTACACAATTCACCAACTATCGTCAGGGAAGGAATTAGCACCTACGTCCTACGGTATACTAGATCATGTTAATCGATTTGATTAGGTTAGACAATTTAAAATTTGGATCGGTGCATATCTCGATTATGGAAGAAAAATACATCTATCGGTACATATCTCGGATAGATGAAAACGTATCCAAATATATTTTATCAAAAAAGTCTGTGTCACTTTCTGGTTGTTCCTCACTCCCTTACAAGCCATCAAATTACTTGATTTGTGATTTAAGATTTCTCATATGTTTGACCCGAATTTGTGGGTATGGGTCTCACCAAATCTGGATATTCCTTAATGAGTTATAATATCTTATTTATTTGTGAAACTCTTTCATAATTAAACAATAATTTTTGCGGGTCATGGGTCTCACAAAACCCGGATAGCCCTTAAACAGGTCATAACATCTCATTTATTTGGAAAACTTTTTCATCATCAAACCCTACAATTTCTCTCATTTACATTTTCTCCATCGTCGGTATATCCTTTCCACCGGTTAACTTCCGATTACCACCCACCATCGTTAACCTCCCCTTGCATAACCATCGTCACCTACATCAACCGCTCATTTCTTATAAGACAAATAATTGTGTTCGTATTTGTACGTTTACAAAAATCAACATGTTCGTGTGTTGTTAAAATAAAAATCAAAATGTTCGTTGTTGTCCGTTCGTTAAAAATCTAAAAAAACTTACACATTTTAATTGAAAGAGTCCAAACGCGGAAAAATATAATGAACATAACTAATTATAGATACATATTAAATCAACAAATAATTACAAATATCAAATAACAAAACGATTAAAAATAAAAATCTAAACAAACCTTCACAACATGAAGACTCAAACTAGGATCCAAATAAAGCAACTCAAACTACAGTAATTGAATATTTGATATCCAACCCAACGAACATAGCTACTCTTAGTCTTTTACTCATCTTTATCCTTCGGTGCAAATGCTTATCTCCAAGTTGATAATGTACATGTAACGTGTCATTCTATTTCTCTTTACATATGGATTTTCTTTTTCAGTTACCGCTTGTTGGAGTAATCATCTAATCAAGTAATAAAATATGCATATTGATATTTTATAGTGATCACAATTGGTTGAATGAAGACATTTGGCAAAGCACCTTTGACTTTATTCGAGAAGCATTGCTAATAGATAATAAGTCAATTTAGAAAATAAATATTAAATAATTAAAAGTAGATAAGATTTAATAGTATAAAAAGGCTTATAAGCTTTCCAACTAACAATATATTACTAACGCTTAAGGCTTTGATTATCTTTTCTGATTTACACTTCAAATTCACTCGATTCTACTCACATAAATGATTTATGATTGCGAACAAAATGGAAAACGTATCGTCCTTACAAACAGAATCATGTATAATTTATAACTATTTATGACTAACATCATTTTTAAAACGGAATAAAAGTTTGACATGTAACTAACTGTCTAATTTTATCATTAGTTTGTATTATTATCCGCCAATACGTCGTACTTCATATTATTATAAAATTCTACTTCATATTATTATAAAATTCAACTCTTTCTAAAAGTAACAAATAAATAATTAAACAAACACTAGTTTTATTTATAAACAATAATAATACCGTGTACATATACATATACATAAAATGTAAATAATAATAATAATCCAGCAATATACTCCGCAGTATACAAGAATCTACCGGATCTATAAAACAAACAAATAAGATAACAAGAATCAGTAAATCAAATGAAACAAAGACTCGGTCCAAGAACCATAACAATGATGATCATGTCTAGTCTACCAATCAAAATCACACTTGGTCCTTTCAAACCCACGAGTCGAAGGACCACCACTCAAAGGAACCTTCAACTCACACTCAAACCGTGGCTTGAACTTGGGTTTAGCCCACCAGACCTTCAACCTCAGCCTAATCTTCAACTTCAAATCAATATCATAACGCCCTTCGCTCTGATCCTTATTATACTCCGATCTCGTATCGCCTGACCCGATAGCCAGATTCTGCTCGCCTCTAAACACCGCAATCAAATCCTTCTCCTCCTTATGCCCCAAATAAAACCTTTCTAGATTCTGCGTTGTCAACCGCTTACCATCGTACTCAGCGTTGGCTTCGATTCGGTCGTAGTAGATACCTATACGACGATTCGGGTTCCTAAAGGTCATGTTAACGGCTAGATCATAGTACAACGTGTCGTTGTTCTGGGACAAGGTGAATTGGGTGAGCGTTGCTTCGTTGACGTGGAATTTAGGCGCGTTGGGGCGGAAGATGAGCCAAAACACGAGGACAATGATTCCAAGGATGACTAAAATGCTGATGATGATTTGGAAGATGAGGTTGAATATGCACCCGCACAGGCAGCTGAAACACCAGGAGAATGGGTTGCAGCTGCCTCCCCGGCCCGGCCGATGGTAGGATCGGGATTTTCGGGCCGGGGGTGGGATGGAGGGGCCGTAGTAGGCTCCGTTGAGATGAGCTTGATCAGACATGGTTAAGTTGTAATTGGAATGTAGATATTTTGAAGATAGGTGGAATAGGTGAGGGTATTTATATATGGTGATGTGTGTTGAATAATTATTAACGCATAATTGAGGGTGCGTATGAATTAAAACACCGCGTGAGTGTAACGGATGATGACTAGTTGGTTTCAGATACCACCATCGGAGTAACTTCCTATACTGAATTTGTCGTCACTTTTTTATATGGTATGGTCTTGATAGCGGCTTACACTATATATTTTAATTAAGTAAAGAAATGTGAAAACGGCATATAAAATGCTTACGTGTTTAGGTATAATAATGTTGTTGAAAAAGCGTGGATCGACTCACTGGTAGACGATCTACTTTCCTCGGGTGTGATTATGCAACTTCACCGATGGTTTCTCTTGGATCTGATGGATCTGGGTTCTTCCACCTACAAAATGAACAGCACCGTAAACTTACCCCTCAGAAAGGGACAGAGGGTCCTCTTTGGGGTAACCCTCCGGTGTGAGAATAAGTATTTGTGGGAGAAGATAATAATATGTGAGAGTAAGGAATTTGGAGTGTATTGCTTAACAGCTTAATACTCTGTAATTGGATGTTATTGTGTGTGTTACTGGCTGTAACTCTCTGTGATTGAATGTATCTCTCTCCTTGTGGAGTTGATGCTGTATTTATAGTGCTAGGGTTTCCACTGATTGGGCTCAGCCTTGTTGGCCTCCTCCAATTGCTCTGCGCCACGTGTCCTCTGGGACACCTGGTGCTTTCTCATTGGTTATAATCACGTGGTAGCACATGGTTTATGCTGAGTTGTCCACCTTTCATTGGCAGCTGTCGACATCAGCATATTCTTATTCCTTAAAAAGATACCTTCTGGAAGGTTGTCTGACGTGCACAATCAAGGTTGCCATAATCCTGATTTGGATAAGGACGAGGTTGATTATGTGCATGTGTGATATGCGCTAATCCTGAGGATGCGCGAGGTCTTCTCTTTATTCTCACGCGCAGATGTTTCATGCGCAGATGTGATATGCACGAGCATGTGATATGCGTCACGCGCTGATGCGCCACGCGCATATGTGATATGCGTAAGCATATGTGATGCGTGAGCATATGTGATGCCTGGGCATATGATGCCTGGGCATATGATGCCTGAGCATGTGTGGTGCCTGGGCATATGATGCCTGAGCATGTGTGGTGCCTGGGCATATGATGCCTGAGCATGTGATGCATGAGCATATGTGATATGCGCCATGCGCATAGGTTTTGGCTTTGTGCCTTCATAGTGTCTTGATTTCAAGCCTCTTGTCTATATCTTGTGGGTTGACCCGACTTGCTCGGTGTTGAGGCGGGTACATACCTCTTCAAGCCCCCCCAGTCTAATGTGTGTCTTGTCTCGCGCGAGCGAGGCAAGATAGATATTAGACTTAACAATTTGTTCTTTTAGTAGGGGTTTGTCTTTTTCTTCTTATTATTCATCGTTGCGCGAAATTCTATCCTGTTGGTTGCAAACGAATCGTCCCTGCACGTGGTTGGTTGTTGCTGACGTGGTCCAGTGATGGAGACGTGTCAGACCTTTCGTGTGCTCGAGGTGCTACAGTTGCCTTTCGTGTCCCCTCACATGCTGTCAGGGACACGTGTCGCGCTCTCTTTGGTCCGTTCCTGCGAGTGGTGGCGCGTGAATTCTGGCAACAGCTGTAGAGTTTCTTTTCGTGTCCCCTCACACAGTGTCAGGGACACGTGTCGCGCTCGCGTTGGCTTACACCTGCGAGTGGGGGCGCGTGAAGTTCGATCAGCACCAATATTTCTCTCTCCTGGGCCTATAAAAGCCAGCCCTTAGAGTTTTTTATCCTTCATCTTGTTGTTTATTATTCAGAGCTCTTTTCTTTCTTTCCTTGTATTCCGATTACCCTTGTTCTGCTTCCAGCTATCTGTTCTTCAGAAGTTTCCCCTGTTCGATTTTACAGTTGTATGTCTGATAGCTCAGACAACACAATCTCCCCCATCCCTTGCCGTAGAAAATCGTTAGTAATGTCTACATTGAAGAAGACCGGCAAGGGGAAGAAGGCTGCTGAGGTCTCATCGGAGGAGGTAGGGAGGACCAAGGCCGTGAAGAGGTGGAATGAAATCCCCTGCAAACTGAGGCAGGCTGATCTTGACAGCCTTATCGCCTCTCAGGGTTTTCCCCCTTTGTTTGGCTGCATGTTGCCTGGGGCCGGGCAAACGGCGGCGGACCCGCCTTCCGGCTATATATCCCTTTATAGCCATTTTTTCACCCACTGCAACCTTCGTCTCCCGATGACAAGGTTTGTGGGTGCACTGCTTAAGTTTTATGGGATTCATATATCCCAAGTCCATCCGTTTGGACTTGTGCGCATGACTCACTTTGAGTTCATGTGCAAATCCCAGCGCGAGGAGCCCACCCCTCGGCGCTTTCAGTTTTTTTACAAGCCCAAGATCCAAGATTCTTGGTTCTCATTTATTCCTCGCAGTCAGAAGGTGAAGTGCTCCACTGTTTCATTCAAGAGCCTTCATGACTGGTCTGAGAGGTTTTTCTATATAAGGGCTGGTGTGATCCCCATCCGCATGACCATGCGCGCGATTTCTTCTGCGCCTGCGGATGTGGGTGTCCTCAAGAACCCAACTGGCGCCTGGGTTAATAAGTTGACCGCTGAACCATCCCCCGCCAAGAACATTTGTGAGGAGGCGCTGGTGGGGGTTGGTATGAGCAGGAGGTGGGCGGACAGCGCGACTGAGCCCGTTATCCAAGTCGACGGCTTGTGTAAGTTTATCTCATTGCTTTACTTCTGCGCGAATATAATTCCTTTTGCTGATATCATTCGACTTGTTTTGTGCAGTCACCAAGGAGTATATCCACGCCGCATATGATGAGCATATGGAGGGTGGCTCCGTCGCTCTCGGCGCTGGGGAGGTTGGTTTCCCCGATCACTTCGATGACATGTTCATCCCTGTTGATCTGGGATTTGTCTTCGACAGCGATGCGCCTGGTAAGCCTTTGTACTTATGCATTTTCCTTTATAATACCAAATTTTGCTAACACTTCTGTTGCGTGTATTGTAGATGCGCTCGAAAACTACGAGCTGGAGCTCGCGGAAGAGGAGGAGGAGGAGGAGGCGCCCCAACTAAAGCGTAAAGCTAAGGGGAAAACTGGCGCGGGGGCCAGTAAGAAACAGAAGAAAGATGTTGCCCCTGTTGTTCAGGATCCTCCTACTCAGGCGGGGGGATTTGGGAAAACCCAGGAGTTTACCACCAAGGTTTCCTTGTCTTCCCTGCCTCAAAAAGTGGGCAGACCTCCTGTCCACCTGAGGCATGGTGCCACTACCTCCTCCCTTCGCGCTGCGGAAAAGGGAAGCGGTGTTGCGCCTTCGACAGGTATACTTTGCTTATCCTTTATGTCTCTATGAGCGCGATTCTGATAGAATTACTAATGAATCTTTGCTCACTCAAATGATTGTAGAGCCGGCGACAGCGCAACAAGATGCCGAGGCTGCGCCGGAGGTCGCTTCGAAGTCCCTCGTTTTACCCTCAAAGAAGGGTAGAATGGACTTCATGGCGATGTTTGCTTCGCGAACGCAGTTGCGCCAAGATACGTATTGCGCTCTTATTTTCTGACTTTCTTTTAGATCAAGTCATGAACCATTTCTTTTTGTTGATTTTTTCATAGAAGCCGTAGCTGGCGTACAAGCTGCTGGCGGCACTCCTGGCGCCGGTGCCAGCGCCGTTGGCTCTGCTCCTGCTCCTGCAAGCGATGAATCTCCCCTCATCGGGATTACTAAGGAGCAGGAGGCCGTTTTGCGCGCCGACCTGGCGGCGTCGAGACCTCCCTCACCTCCTCCTGCGCACAGCCCTCCTCGCGAGACCGATTTTGGCTCTAGGTCGCAGGAGAAAAGGCCTGTTTCCGAGGAGGATGAGGAGTTTGAAGTTGAAGACTCCGACCGCGATCGCGCCAGTCCTGCAGCGTCGCGAGGCTTCGCGGCGGAGCCTTCTCGTGGGGCTGGCGCTGACTTTTCTGCTTCATCCCCGCAGGTATTTGTTATTTTTTGCTCCACTGCGCGGACTTCCATCTTAATGTTTTGATGACTTAGATAATTGTTTTGTTTTTGCAGGAAGCCGATCACATTTACCGCCCGAGATGGAATATTACTGAAGACAGCACATTTCAGTCCATGGGTGTGTGTGCTGAATTCTGGGCTCATGCTGTGCCTCCATCTGAAAGGAGGTTCCAGGAGGACCGCGCTCGCGACGACTTGCTCAACGATCATATGTTTGCTGGGTCGGCTTTCTTTGCTGCCTCCCAAGAGCTTCGCAATGATTACGTAAAAGTACGTGATGCTCTTGCGGAAGCCAAGCAAGAGGCTAAGGTGTCTGCTTGGCATCTTTCTGATGCTCGCGAGAGAGCTGAGAAGCTCCAAGCAGAGCTCAGTGAGAACAGAGCAAGTGCCAACAGCGCCTTCGTGAAGCGCGGTCATGAGCTTCAGGCTGCGCGGGAGAAGCTGCAGGCGGCGGAGGCGGACGCGGCCAAGTACGCGCGCAGAGCACGCGACTTGGAGCTGGAGGCGGAGGCGCGTGACCAAGCTCTTGTCCAGTCTATCACTGAAAAATCATCACTGGAGAGTGAGGTTGCGCGCCTGAAGAAGGAACTGGCGTCCGCGCAGGCCGAGAAGGATGAAGCCTTGGCGATGGCAGCGTCTAGCCAGGAAGCACTTGATTCTGCGCGGGTGGAAAAGGAAGAAGCCTTGGCGGCAGCAGCGTCCGACAAAGAGGAGCTAAAAAAGACTAAGGAAACTGTTGAGTTATTAAACTCTCAGGTTCCTGCCCTCGAGACGTCTGTTGCTGGCCTCGCGCAGGATCGCCAATGGCTGATCTCACAGGGCATGACTCGTTGCGCTTACGCGATGAAATACTCAGGCGAGTTTCAGGCCCTGGTAATGGATTGCAACGCTGCCGCGCGCTTGGTGGGCCGAGCTGAAGGGTTCACGGATGGTTATGAATATGGCATGTTGAAGAAGAACCCATCCGAGTACCCTTATCAGAGCGACGTTGCCTGCGCGGACATGGCCGCGATGGGGGATAAGTATATGAATACTCCCATTCCCATCCTTGCGCAGGTATTTTATCCTTAATGAGATTATCTTGACTTATTTTCCAAGTCTTTTGTACTCATATTTTTCCATATGATTTGCAGATATCCGCGCTTGCTGACCAGCCTGATCTCGCCGCGCTAAAGAAATTACTTGACGAGTGCGAAGGGGCTGGTGGCGGCGATGATGTCGCGGGGAATGCTGGCGTTGCTAGCGGCTCTGGCGTGGCCAAAGGATCCGCTCCTGACACTGTTGCGATAGAAGACTCCATTCAAGACGAACAACTTGACTATGGTCAGTTTGGAGATGACGAGGAGCAGGCTGCGCCAGATGCTGAGGGCAGTGATGAGGATGATGAAGAGGCTGATGTCAACGTGGAGACTTGAGAAGCCCTTCATTTTTTTTTTTTTATTTGTAGTTTGTATCTCATCTTGTAAACTTGTAAATTTCAATGCTTTGGAATGAAATTTTGTTTTTCCCTTCTTCGCATCTTGCGCATTCCCATTCATCTCTTTATATAAGATATGCTTGCACGTTGGAATAAGAACAAGGTTGTAAGGAATTTATTATACTTAACCCTTGTCATATTGTAAGTGATTTTGCCATATCTTGATTATGTTGACACGTGTCTTGGCGCTGTCATTATTCCTCTTTTGCGCGACGTTATCGCGCGTTTATGGAATTATGAGTTTTTTAGCCTTACGAGTCAATGCGTTACTCAGATATCCATTACAATTTTATGCGCGACCTCGACCTGAGACCTTAACAACTATGTTTTGGCATTCGCTTTGCCTTAGTTGTGCTTAGGTATTTTTATGGTCAGTCTGCGCAGCATGTAGAATGGATGTTGTGAGTGATTTGAGCTAAGGCTCACATTATTGGGCTAAGGCCCTGACGTTTTAGAGTTAAGACTCGTTAACGCGTTTGAGCTTGTTGCTCGCGCATGTATGTTTTACTTCGTTTTATTTTGTTTTGATGTCAATACAATGTTGTCATATTACTCAAAATTAATAAAGGGAAGTGTGAAACATGTATGCAAAAGGTAATAGAATTGGGCTAAGGCCCTGACGTTTTAGAGTTAAGACTCGTTAACGCGTTTGAGCTTGTTGCTCGCGCATGTATGTTTTACTTCGTTTTATTTTGTTTTGAAATACAATGTTGTCATATTGCTCAAAATTAATAAAAGGAAGTGTGAAACATGTATGCAAAAGGTAACAGAATCCACATTAAGAGAAGATAGCGCGTATCATTATTCATAATGGCTTAAAAAGCCTTGATTACAAACTTGATATTTTTTACATGAAACATTTTCTAAGTTGTGCCGCGTTCCATGCGCGCGGGATCTTCTTTCCATTCAAATCTTTTAAAGCATATGCGCCTTTCCCCAATTCTTCAGAGATTTGATACGGTCCCTCCCAATTGGGTGACATTTTTCCTGGGGGTATCGCGCGGCTAGCTTCATTGTTTCGAAGGACAAAATCATTTTTCTTGAAGTGGCATTCTTTCACACGCTGGTTGTAATATTTTTCCAGTTTTTTCTTGTACTTGGCTTCACTGATGATAGCCGCCTCTCTGCGCCCTTCAAGTAAGTTGAGATCCAACCTTCTTTCGCGCTCGTTATCAATCTTGCTCATCATGAGCACTCTATGGGATGGGCACCCAATTTCTGCTGGAATTATTGCCTCTGTTCCATAGGTTAGGCTGAACGGGGATTCGCCATTGCTGGTTTTGCTTAATGTCCTGTGTGCCCACAGGACATTAGGTAGCTCTTCGACCCAAGAATGGGATTCTCCCTCTAACCTTTTCTTCAGCCCATTCAGCAAGCTTTGGTTAGCGCGTTCCACTTGGCCATTCCCCTGAGGGTGATAAACTGAAGTGAAAATTTGGTTGATGCGCAATTCCTTGAGCCAGCTGGATATCTTCTTGTCAGTGAATTGCTTGCCATTATTGCTCACAATTTCCATGGGCAAGCCAAAACGGCATATGATGTGGCTCCATATAAACTGCTTCATCGCTTCTGCTGTGATTTTTGCTAGTGGCTTGGCTTCAACCCATTTTGTGAAATAGTCTACTGCCACTACCAAAAATTTTACTCGCCCTTTCGCTTGCGGTAGGGGACCCACAATGTCGATTGCCCATTTGTGGAAAGGCCATGCGGAGGTCACCGGAATCAAGTTGTTCTTTGGCCGCATGGTGTTTGGCGCATAGCTCTGACATGCTTTGCATTTTTGGATTTCTTTTAGAGCGTCCAAGTACATGCCAGGCCAATAGTAACCTGCGCTCATTGCCTTGGCAACCACCATGCGCGGGCCAGCATGTATTCCACAGATTCCTTCGTGTATCTCTCTGATCACATAACTTGCTTCCTCAGCATCTAGGCATTTCATGAGCGGCCCAAGATAAGAGCGTCGATATAATGTACCATCAAGCAGCTCATAGTTCTGCGACTTGTGTCTTATCTTCCTCGCATGTGCGCGATCATCTGGTACCTTTCCCTCCTTCAAGAATTCCATTATTGGAGTTATCCATGATGAAGGGGTTGTATGAGTTACAAGGACAGACTTCGCTACCACCGACGGGTTGCTCATTACTTCTACCCTGACATCTTTGCCAAAGTGATCAAAACTGGTTGATGCCATCTTACTCAGCGCGTCAGCAGACTTGTTTTCACTGCGCGGAATATGAATGATTCTGAAGCAGTCAAATTGCTCGATGAGCTTTTTCGCCTGCTCTAGATACAGAGGCATGGTGTTCTCCTTGGCATCATAAAGGCCATTGACCTGTGCTGCTACCAAGTATGAATCAACATGGGCCTCTAGCTTTTTAACTCCGAATTTTTGCGCGATGCGCAGGCCAGCCAGCAGGGCTTCATACTCAGCTTCATTGTTGGTGCTTTTGAAGTCCAACCTGATGGCGTAAGTATATTCATGATTCTCTGGATCCACCAGTTTTAGGCCTGCGCCGGACCCTTCGTTGTTTGAAGCTCCGTCAGTGAACAATCTCCACACATTTTCTTCATCATTGGCTCGCGGAGGGTTTACCTCGCGCTGAGCCTCTTCAATTTTTCCTTCGGGGACCTCAGCAATGAAATCAGCCAAGACTTGTCCCTTTATTGCTGGACGGGGCTTATAGGCGATCGTGTGCTCGCCTAATTCCAGCGCCCACTTTGTCAGCCTTCCCGAGAGCGCGGGACGCCGCAAAACTTGCTGGATGTTGTAACCAGTCAGAACTTCAATGGGATGACCATTGAAATATCTATGAAGCTTACGCGACGCGTGTGTTAGTGACAAAACTAACTTTTCCATGATGGAGTAGCGCGTCTCAGGATCTGTCAGCACCCGACTCACATAGTACATTGGCGTTTGGATTCCCTTGCCATCCACCAATAATACTGCGCCGATGGCGCGCTCTCCTGCTGATAGGTATAATGTAAAAGTTTCACCAGGAAGTGGAGCTGTGAGCGCGGGCAGTTTTATCAAACATTCTTTTATCTCCCTGAAAGCTTGCTCGGCCTCAGGAGTCCATTTGAATTGGCTTTTCTTTAAGCAATTCCTCAATGTGTTGACAAATGGTGTAGTTTTGCTTGCATGGTTCGCTAGGAACCTGTTGATTGAAACAAATCTACCATTCAGCTTCTGGACCTCTTTCATGGTGGATGGCGAGGGCATGTCAAGGATGGCCTCCACCTTCTCAGGGTTCACCTTGAAACCATCCTTGGTGACCATTACACCTAGAAATTTTCCCTCTAGCACGCCGAAAGTACATTTGCTCGAATTGAGCTTCATGTTAACTTCCTTTAGGCGCCCAAGGGTTTCTTCGATGTCTTTGAGCATTTGCTTTTCCTCCCTGCTCTTGATCACCAAATCATCCACATAGACTTCTAGGTTTCTTCCGATTTGCTCGCTGAAAACGGCATCCATAAGTCTTTGGTAGGTGGCGCCCGCATTCTTCAAACCAAAGGGCATTTTTGTGTAGCAAAAAACACCCTTGTCGGTTCTAAATGCGGTCTTGTCCTCATCTTGTGGTGCCATTTGAATCTGGTGATAGCCTTTGTAGGCATCCAGGAAACATTTGAGCTTGAATGGCGCCACGGAGTCCACCTTTGCGTCGATGTTTGGGAGGGGGTAACAATCTTTTGGGCACGCTTTGTTGATGTCTTTGAAGTCAATGCACATCCTCCACGACCCGTTACTTTTCTTTACCATCACAGGATTGGCTACCCACGTCTGGTATCATATCGGGCGGATAATGTTTGCGCGCAGTAAATCCTCAACCTGCTCATTCATGGCCCTCGCCTTCTCATCCTCCATGACTCTCTTCTTTTGAGCAATTGGCTCTACAGACTTGAACGTGTTGAGAGAATGTTGCGCCAGGTCTCGCGGAACCCCAGTCATATCAGAGTGTTGCCACGCGAAGACCGACATATATGCTGTGAGCAACCTTTTCATTCTCAACCTCGTGTCATCTGATATCGTAGCGCCAATTGTGATTTTTTGCTCCGGGAATTTCGGGTTGAGAATCCATTCCTCTGGCGCGTTGTCTGCCATTGGAAGTTTCATTCTCCCTTCCCGCGGAGTACTTGTCACTGCACACAAATGATCTCGGTATACAAAAGTTACACCTGTTGGTGTTGGGAACCCCAACGCGCCGTGCGCTGGCGACGGTATGGCGTTGAACTTGGCAATCGTTCCCCTACCCAAGATCATATTGTGGCAAGAAGTGGTGGGTAAGACCAAGAAGTTAACAACTTCGGCTCGCTTGTGTTTCTCATCCCCCATAGTTAGCTCAAATTGTATTTGACCTAGGGGATGAATGATTTCATTTGAAACACCAGAGATTGGTGCATTCACAATTTCAAGCCTTGCTTGGTCTGCCGGATCCAGTTTCCTGAAACATTGCTCATACATGATGTCTGACTCGCTGCCAGTGTCCACTAGGACTTTTGACACTTCTTAATGAGCAATGTGTGTAGTAATGACCAGAGGACTGCTAATTGAAGGGCCTCCCCTGATTGTTGGGAAGATTACTTGTTGCTCGCGCCAATCTCCTTGGATTTGCGCGCTTCTTTTTCTTGATGTTTGCCCTTGCCTTCCTCCCTCGGCTACACAGATTCTTTTGTACTTTTTGCTGGCTGAGGCTTCTGATTGTTCATTTTCTGGTCTTGAGTTTTTCACCAGGTGAGCCAGCTTGCCTGATTTCACGTCCTTTTCAATTGCATCCTTCAAGTGGTGGCATGCATCAGTGTTGTGCCCTGTGGACTTGTGAAATTCACAGTACTTGCCACTGTCTGATGGTCCCTTGTAGTGTAGTGGCTTGGGGCTTTTGAATTGGACATTCTCAGTGCTTAACACCTGTGAAGGCGTTTTAGTGAGGGGAGTCCATATTCTTGGCAGAGGTCTGCTAGGATCTCTGCCGCCCTCCCTCTTGTCACCCTCCCCGCGATTACGAACATCTTTTTGGGGCTGGGGTGAGCTTGGTTGCGCCTGCTTTTCTGCGGAAGAAAAACTGGTTGGTTGCAACCTGGACCATACAGAGTTCTGTTTGCCCCTTTTTTCTTTGCTGCGCGGTGACTCAGCTTGATGCGCTCTTTCTCTTGCCCTATCTTGGGCAATTTGTTTTTCATTTCTCGCGAAAACTCGCGATGCTTCCATTAACTTGGCCCACGTGGTGGGCATGCCACCTCTGCTTACGAGAGCTCGGCGGAGTTGATCACTGCGCGCGCCTTGTATAAAGGCCACGCGCAATAGTTGCTCAGTGATACCTCCGATCGCCAGAGACTCCTGATTGAAACGAGTGATGTAGTCTTCAATCGTTTCATCATTCCTGCGCACGCAGTGCATGATGTCATCAGGGTCGCGCGTGTGTCTGCGCTGCTGTACGAAGTGGGCTTGGAACTTTTCCCAATAGTTCCTCGAACCCATCAATTTGCCCAGTCGGCAAGCTCTCGAACCAGACACGCGCCGCGCCCGTGAGGCAGCGAGCAAACATGTGGCACCATGTTGGCATCGTCCAGCTCTCTAGGTTTCCCGTGTTGTAAAAACCTTGCAAAAAATCGTCTGGATCTGTTGTGCCGTCATACTTACCCAAACCACTTGGCATCTTGGTGTTATGCTGGATAGGAGCCTTCGCGATGCGCTCAGTGAACTTTGAATGTTTCACCAAGATGGCTGGTCTGTACGGTGTGGTTACGTCCACTTGCCCTCTAACTGGTGGGCTGTACGGTATGTGCAGATCCAGATCGGCTCTGGCTCCAGGCGCCATGTTCACAGGCGCGCGGAGCTGTGAGCCTCCTGCATGAGTATCTCGCGTCTTCCTCATGCTGTGCACTTCTTCATCACTGAACTCAGTGTGTGCAGTGTGAACAGAATGTCCTTCTTCCGGCTGCGCGCGGCCTTTTTGTTCCATGAACAGTTTGCTTATCAAACGCTTGCCTTTGTGTTAAGTCGGCTAGCTTTTTCTGTTTGACCATCTCATTGTACTTGTCCATTAGACGTCGCTGCTCGTTTATGAGCCATTCTTTAGGATCATTTGTTTCAACTTCTGGACCCATTGGTCCTTTTTGTTTCGCGCCGGCAAGATTTTGTAACGTGAGATCGTCTGGAGGAGTTTCAGTCTGGCCGTGAGGAGTTGTGATGAAGGGACGGTTACTGGTGGTGCGCGTAGAATCACGCGGCCCCCTCAGAAACTGCTGTCCCTCATTAACATCCTCACGTTCAATATCCTCCAGAACTTGATCGACGTTACGAGCACCAGAAACCATGGTGAAAATTTGTTTTTATATATAGATCTGATGAGATCTGATTGCCGTTGTAACAGCGGATGGCGCCAATGAAGAAGCGTGGATCGACTCACTGGTAGACGATCTACTTTCCTCGGGTGTGATTATGCAACTTCACCGATGGTTTCTCTTGGATCTGATGGATCTGGGTTCTTCCACCTACAAAATGAACAGCACCGTAAACTTACCCCTCAGAAAGGGACAGAGGGTCCTCTTTGGGGTAACCCTCCGGTGTGAGAATAAGTATTTGTGGGAGAAGATAATAATATGTGAGAGTAAGGAATTTGGAGTGTATTGCTTAACAGCTTAATACTCTGTAATTGGATGTTATTGTGTGTGTTACTGGCTGTAACTCTCTGTGATTGAATGTATCTCTCTCCTTGTGGAGTTGATGCTGTATTTATAGTGCTAGGGTTTCCACTGATTGGGCTCAGCCTTGTTGGCCTCCTCCAATTGCTCTGCGCCACGTGTCCTCTGGGACACCTGGTGCTTTCTCATTGGTTATAATCACGTGGTAGCACATGGTTTATGCTGAGTTGTCCACCTTTCATTGGCAGCTGTCGACATCAGCATATTCTTATTCCTTAAAAAGATACCTTCTGGAAGGTTGTCTGACGTGCACAATCAAGGTTGCCCTAATCCTGATTTGGATAAGGACGAGGTTGATTATGTGCATGTGTGATATGCGCTAATCCTGAGGATGCGCGAGGTCTTCTCTTTATTCTCACGCCCAGATGTTTCATGCGCAGATGTGATATGCACGAGCATGTGATATGCGCCGCGCGCTGATGCGCCACGCGCATATGTGATATGCGTAAGCATATGTGATGCGTGAGCATATGTGATGCCTGGGCATATGATGCCTGGGCATATGATGCCTGAGCATGTGTGGTGCCTGGGCATATGATGCCTGAGCATGTGTGTTGCCTGGGCATATGATGCCTGAGCATGTGATGCATGAGCATATGTGATATGCGCCATGCGCATAGGTTTTGGCTTTGTGCCTTCATAGTGTCTTGATTTCAAGCCTCTTGTCTATATCTTGTGCGTTGACCCGACTTGCTCGGTGTTGAGGCGGGTACATACCTCTTCAGTTGTAAAATTCGTTAAGCGTTTCTAGATCGATTGACTGGGAAGTTGTGAGTATTTAATCAGATAGAGTGTACTCGAGGAGTGTTGTCTTTGCCAATGGACCACCAATCCCATTAATTATAACAAAATATATAAATATTAATATAATATAATGTATGTTTAAGTATTATAGTATTTTAAAACTGAGAATCTTTAAAAAATGACATTCATTCTTTACAATTATAGACATAGGAATTATGTTTTTTTAGTCAACGTTGGATCGTGTTAACTGTGATCATTTTGTTTCTTCCCATTTTCCGTCGTAACAAACTACAATATTATCAATTTCCTCCTCAATTGATGTCCAGGTGTAAAACAACAAGAACATGACATTTATATAAACTCAACAACTTCAAAACAACATTGTAACGACTAGTTTAGACTATAAAGTAAGGAGACGAGTAGATTGTTATGTTAAACTAGCGAAGACGAGTTAGTTACTAATTAACTACTCGTATAGGAATGTTAACAAGGTAAACTAGACACGATGAGTTAACTACAAATAAATTACTCGTATGGGTAATGTAAATCAGGCAAACTTATCAGAACGAGTTAATTACTAATAAACTACTCGTATCGGGAATGTAAACAAGGTAAATTAGCCACGACGAGTTAACTACATATGAACTACTTGTATGTGTAATGTTTACCAGGTAAACTTATCGAGACGAGTTAATTACCACTAAAATACTCGTATAATGAATGTAAAGCAGTCGTTGACCAATATCTACTCGTAACGACTAGTTGACCAAACACACTAACCATTCCGGTTAGTGCTTTGTAAAACAAACCAGTTTGATGCATTTGGTAATCAAACTCATCGTCGTGGTTAGTTTGATAAACTACATGCGACTCTTAAGGTTTTAGAATCTGCTTGTCGCGACTAAATGATATCTTAGTTACTCGTAGGCGTTGATTACGAGGTTTTAAACTTATTTAATCTTCACGAGTAGATGATTAGTGAAACTGGTCGTTATAGTTAGTTTATAGACACGTGACAAGTTTTAATTGGTTATACAAACTACTCGTGGTTAATCATAAACTATTCGTCACAATTAGTTTATAATACCTATTTTGGGAATTTGATGGAAATGACACATAAAACCTGAAAAACGTATTCAAAAACGCCTATTTTGAGAATTTTCCCTTAAATGTATATATTTTTAATATAATTTATTAAATATGATGTTTTTTAGTTTAACTTATTAAATACAATTTTTTTAAATATATAAACATATTTTGTGTTTTTATTGTATTATAGTATAACTTTAAAAGTAAAATTAAATTAATTTTAATTATATTAAATCAGTCTTAGACTTAGTTATATATATATATATATATATATATATATATATATATAGGGTTGGTATCATTTAAAAACTTCAAAAAGTTAAAAACTGTTAGGAACTCTAAACAATCAAACATTTTTTTAATTTTTTTTATATACTAACATTATTTAAGAGTAGTTTTATCATATTTTATTTAAAAATTCTGATTACATATATAAATCACAAATTTACATATGTGTAAAATTTATGTATTAACAAATTTACATAGGTGTAAAATAAAACATAGATATGTATAAAAACTAATTTTCAAAATTCTAATCGTAAATATAAAATATAAAAAATGATAAAGCTACACTCAACTAACATTAACATTTAAAATTTTTTATAAAAAACGTTAGGTTTCAATGGTTCCTTCAAGTTGTTAAATAATTTAACAGTTCTGTAATGATAGTCATCCTATATATATATATATATATATATATATATATAGAAAAAGGTTCAAATAAAAAGAATTTGTTTCTTAGGAATGGTAAGAACCAATAGAATTTTGACATTTGGCATTAAAACCTATGGTGAAAGAATAATTATAGGAAACTATGTCGGTTATAATGGTGAAAAAGTAATTCTAGGAAACTATGACGGTTTTTGATAATTTTAAATCTCAACCATTGATTAATATGATCCAATGGCTTGATTCTTAGTTTTCCTAGGAAATTACTTATTTTTAGGATAACCCTCCCATATATATATATATATAAATATATATATTATTTGACAAAGTAAAGAAGTGGTAAATTGGTAACCATTTTAATGATATTATGAAAGATTTTGGAATAAAGTAAAGTGTAATGTGACGTTGACGTATCATTGTGGAGTGAGAGGTAAAATGGCATGTATAGGCTAAAGAATACATATAATCTTTAAAAGTTTCTAAAATAACATTTAATCATTTGTACTTCAAGTTTATTTTTGTTTATGATTGTCGTTTTATATTATTTTCTATATGAATAATAAGTGTCGTTTTCAATGTGAAAAAGTGGGAAGACGGAAAATAAAACGTTGGGCCACCTAATACATACACGCGCCTTTTCTCATCACACCCCTTTAAAAACCAACATAATTTATCATTTTTTCAACCCTTTTCGTGTTCTAAGTCAAATTAACGATATTTTTCTTAAATAATCACGAAGTAGCCTAATTTTTTGGGTGCATTATAGTCATATATAATGACTTTATACATCTAGCTGTGGCTATTGGTGATACGGACGGGATAACGGGTCAAACATAAAATATGGCAAGAATGGATTGTTTTAAATGTTTTGAAAGTGCCTAATAACAAACATGTAGAGAGAGGGAGAAATTTTATTACTCACGTGTGGGTTACAATTAGATATAATATAAGAAAAAAACTTTTAGAGAAATCTAATCTATATTAGATGTTAATAACCATAATATTAATATATTTATGAAACTCTCTATTAATTATCAACTTATATGCTTGGAGATGCTGACTCATTAAAAATTTTGCTAGGAAAACCCAGTGGAACAAAAGTCAGAATACCATAGTGTTTTGGTCAAAAATCGGTTTAAGGATAATGTAACCAAATTTGTTTAGTGATGTACAGTGCTTGTATAACAATGATGAATATGCAGCATATATGGACAATAACACAGAGATTCGTTACGAGGAAAAGTCATTGATCGTAATAGGATCGCCGGCACAAAAACCCCGGGTGATGACAATTGTCGATCACCACTATATTAATAAAAAAAAGTGTTACAATGATGGAGCTAATTATCGGTGATTACAAAAAAATAGCTAAGTGTAAGCAAGAGTAGCTGAAGTAATCTTTGCGAATTGTTGTGTGTAAAGTGTGTGTTCCTATGCCGATCATAAACTCAATAAATACAAATATAAGCTAACTATAATTCCTATAAACTCACCACTTTCTCTATGATCCGTTGTCATATTTTGACCACGTGCTAAACATCATAGACCAGCGAATAAATAGGTGGACTTAGTCTCTTTAGCCGTTATACCTGTTAATCACAACATCATTCAAGTAATACAATTGTTAGTAAACAATTAGTAATGAGGATCCTTGATCCTGCGTAACCTGGAATACATCTTAAGGATAACTGATCCAAGATTCGCATAAGGATAATATATCCTCAGCACAAAAATCTATGCCCTAACAATTGCCCCCAAAATGACGGTTGTTTGTGTATAACAACTGCCATTTTGAAATTCAAATCTCCTACAAAATAATAAGATTAGACGTGATGAGTTAGAAATAATTATCACCCATCCTGATTAATGCCTCCCGCCTATATATTTGATCACTATTATTCATTTATAACCACACTTTCGGCGACCAAACAGGTATCCTTCTTTCTTCTCTTTTCATCATGTCTACAGTTTCCGTTTCATCTTCCTCCGAACAATCGGACTCCAACGACCTCCGACCACAAGGTCTTCTTTCTAATCCTTTATCAGAGATCTGTAAGTTCACCGACCCGGAAATTGATGATCTCCGATCATTATTTCCGGCTGGTACCGTTTTTCGACCCTTCGACTCCAGTGTCCGAAGCGACTGTGTTTCCAAAACTTGGGTTTGTTTTCCAGCACAACCTTCATGGAAATCTTGAAGTACCTCTTGTATTTCAGGATCCTCGATGCATCTCAAGTAGGGACCTACAAGAGATTTTCTATATACAATATATTGTAAAATAATGAACTGTGATACATTTATTCTGAAAGCTTTAGGATTTTCCCTTGTATGGATTTCTCCATATTGGAGGAATTTCTTGATTGGAAGGATCCAATATCCTATTTTTGGAGATGATGAAGGATCCTTAAGTTCTTTTGCATTATCCATCGTCACCTCCATAGCTTCCTGTTCTCTGATTGCCGGAGACAATATGTGAATGATGGGTATTTTACATCATCCGGAATCTTCAAGGATGATGCTAAGTTTGCTAAGACATCTGCCCCATCATTTTCTTCTCTTGGCACCTGCATGATACTAAACAACTCGAAGGATTTTGCTAGTTCCTTCACAATTTCTAAATACTTGATCATGTTCTCACCTTTCACGGCATAAGATCCATTAAAGTGGTTAGTTATAAGTAAAAAATCTATATAAATTTGAAGATACCTGATCCTCATTTGTTTGGCTAAAAGTAAACCTGCAATAAGTGCTTCGTATTCTGCCTCATTGTTGGTGGCTTGAAATTCACATGCAATGGGCTGGGGTATTATGCCCCCTGTGGCGATTTCAGTAGAATACTCAATCTTGTTCCTCTTACATTGGATGTTCCATCTGTGAAGAGGATCCAAGGATCCTTGGTTTCTTCTAGTAGTTAAAATTCCAAATCAACTTCTTTTTGCATGTCACTACTGAAATCAGCCACAAAGTCTGCAAGCGCTTGTGACTTAATGGATGTTCAATGCTCATATTAAATATCATATGCGCTCAGCTTTACAGCCCACTTGGTCATCCTTCCTGACAATTCTGGCTTTTTAAGCACATTCTTAACAGGTTGGAAAATGCTAAGTTATGGAACCAGGATCTTAAACTATTCACTTAATGGGAAACCGAACAGGACCCTTGACCCTTCTCAAGAAGACACCTATGGAATCCTAATAAACTATTAAAATTACCAGTTTTAATTAGACTCACTTACGATCGCTAATTTATTTTATGACAAGTACCTCTATAAGAAATCCTACCTTACAGCGCGGAAATCAAAGGTAATTTAAAGAACTCACTTGACTCGCTAGACAACGCTAATTAATCAAACTTAGACGGACTCCTTACGAAGAACTAAATCTAGCAATCTTAATCAACAAAGATTTAACAATAACCTATTACATTACAACTTTTTAGGTTAGCGGCACACTTTTATTAGATTGACTAATAATATTATTCCTATGATCTTATTGCAAACCAATCATAAACTAGTCAAGAACATACAGTAAATGACCTAACAAAATTCTATTATATGACATATAATCACCAAAGATAATGTGGAATAATAAAATTCATCAAACAAAAATTAAGCACACATATGTATCAATTAAGTAACTATAAACCTCTTACTTAATCATAAACCATAGACGAAAAGAAAATCCAAACCAAAATCCAACGTCAACAAAAGTTCATCATAACCTAGGCAGTCTAAGGGTTTAACCGACAACCATACTCAAGAACAAAAGAAAATAACTTGGTGCAAATAATGAATTCATAAACATAATAATAAATTCAAACCAATAATAATGATATTGGGTTGAGTAGGTGTCGAACCCAAACGTTCTCTGCTCGAACCCAGATGTTCTTCTCTCCTTGCGACTGACGAAACCCTCTGTTTCCTATTCTTCTTCGTGCGTAGGGTATTTGTGTTTCAAAATCAGCTGACAATTCTAGAATAATAATAATTGAGGCCCATCTAATGTATCCTTTGTTGTTTACGTGAGCATCCTTAACTTAAACAAAAGGCCCATGTTCAAATATGTTAACCGAGCCCATCTTCTATTGGTTGATTTCTTTATTCTAGTGCAAAATTTACTTAAATGATATCTGGTGCAAATTGAGCTCAATGTCACATGCATTTATTTGTATTGTGGAATTTTGCATTATTAAGTCACCTGCATCACAAATTCAAAACATGAAATCAACATTTATATTAAAGCATTATATTTAGTGATGCTTTTATTTTATATATTACGAAGCATATATTTAAAATTCTAATTCATTAAACTGTATTAACTCAAAATAAAACCGATAGATATATAAAATGTTTAAAGTTTTACACGTTGGTCACAAGTTTAGTATAAGTACTTTATTTCAGCTCATTATCTCTTATAGAACCTTAAAACCCCACATATGAACCAATTAAAATAATATTTAATAAAACCTGGCTCAAAAGTACTTAAAAGCGTAAAAAGTATTTCTATAATAATATGTATTATTTAGCTCATATCAGTTACCAATATGGTGTGGTAATTTTGTTTATTGAAATAGTGTGTTCGAAAAATTTTGTTTTTTTTCTTACTCTTAAACTCATAGGATAAAACCATACTGACTAAATAAACGAGGGTAAAAATATGCATATTTTAATATTAGTTTAGAAAGTCCTATATTACACATATTATTATACGAGGGAGGGTAAAAAAATATGCTTACTATAAATACCAACGTTCCATATTCTGATAAGTCAACTTCGAGTATTGATGTCTCGTTATCTTAGCTCAGTTTTAAATGTGATTTGGTTCATTGTGATACTTTCATCAAGTAAAACACAAAGTCAAAAATAATTATTATATAATTTATATATAAATATAATTATTAATGTCCAAAAATAATGAAAACTCATTTCCACTATAATATAAATGATGTCAACGCTAGTGTTATATAATGCTTAAGTTGGAGCTGTTTGCTTCTAAAAAAAAGATACATAGTTGTGGAAAAGGGTTGAACTTGCCCACTTGGGGAGTTTTTGGTAAAGGATTTGCGAAAAGTATTTGACTATGGACTCTCGGTGGTATATATGCCTCATACTTTGTTGACTTGGGTTCCAATAAAACTAAATTTTGTTGTGATGGGCTACGCTGAACCACATTTTCCAACAGATTGGCTCTTAGAGTAAGACAATAATATCGTGAAAATGACCTATGCGTTGTTTACAAGAAATATCTAGAGTCGGTGGAATCATGGAAGTCATGGCTCTTAGAGTAAGACAATATATTGTTTGCCTACCCACTAAACAATATTGTATATTGTTTTCCTATACCCATGGGCTTGGTGATTCAAGGCTGGGATCATGGAAGTCATGGGAGAAACGTTGGTTTATTCTCACACCTACTTGTCTCGTTTTCTTCAAAAATGACCCCGTTACTCATCTCTCACAATCACTTTCAATTTTTTAATTTTTTTAGCAAATGTTGAGATTTATTACTCCAAACAAATATCACTTTCATTTTGAAAAGCTCCAATTTGAAGCTTTTACCAAACAACTTTTGCTTTTCAAATATCAAATAAGCCATTTTTAAAAGCTCAACATCGCGACCACCGGACCCGATCACTCGCGAGGGCATGACAGCAGCAAGGGCCGGGTCCCCGAGGGTGGCGGTCCCGGCCGATGGACACGAAGCGCACGGGCTGACGCCCCGGCGACGTCAGCCTCCGCGTGACTGTTCGTTTCCTGAACGACGTGGCCCGGATCGTCTTCGTTCCGTGTGCAGCCCGCGGCTCCCGAGCTGACGACACTCTGCGGGTTGTGGGCGACCCGTCG